>NC_048571.1:60029795-60309795 GCF_013265735.2 Oncorhynchus mykiss
AGCCGCATACAAACATGGTCTCTTTTTTGTTTTCTTGAGTAAGGCAGCTCCAAAATGCAGGCAGCCTAGCTCAGTGCTTTCTGTGGTGGTGGGGCAAGCCAGCAGAAAATATGGAGATTTGCGACGTGATTGCCTCAGTGTTCTGTCACTCATGGGGACTTTACGTCACTGCCAAGTATAAGAGGGGACATTGAAAATTCTAGCCCTTCGGCTCCTGCCATAGAAGTGCCCATCCAAGAAGGCTCAAGGTCATTGGCACAGTAGCTTTGATTGGACTGATCATGTCAACGTCATACTTTCACAATCTTAGCTAGCAGTCATCATCATGAATCAAGGCGACAATCTACTGGCAAGTCCTTTTTAATCCTTGTCATATGAAGATAAATATTGAAGAGGAATTATAGATAAAATGTATCGGTGCTCATCGGCCATAAACATTACACAACAAGTTGGAAATCGCAAATTCAACGAGTGGTTTGGAAGGAATCAGTGACAGTGGCTGTGTGGTCCCAAATCCAAGTTTAAAATGATAAACATTCAACATTGGCCATGCTGTCAATGAAGCTGTCACGCCCTAACCATTGAGAGCTGTTTATTAAGGGTGGGTTATCTAGGGGAATTATATGTCTATGTTGGCCTGGTATGATTGGGGATCATATTTAGGTAGCCATTTCCCCATTGTGATTTGTGGGATCTTGACTATGTTTTTGTGCAGTACTTGTGAGCACTCCAGTCGTTGCGTCTCGTTTGCTGTTTATTGTTTTTGTTGGTGAGTTTCATTTAAATAAACATGTGGAACTCTATGCACGCTGCGCCTTGGTCCGATCATTATGACGAACGTGACAGAAGCATGGTTTGTGCCGGGCTCAAAACAACTGTTAACTCGTCCTGTTCAAGTGAGCCGAGTCCAAAAATGTATTGTAATCTGCTTCATAAAGGATGTAATATTCCAGTGAGATATGTATACTGTAGCTAAGAAAGTCATACTAAGTGTATGTTGTGTAGTAAGATGTTAGTAGCCCATGTGCATCACCCTAATAATTTGGTATATTAACCCCTCTTAATTTCGCCTACTGTTCTGACTGTTCTACTGTAGTCTATAACCTGTTTTAGAGAAATGTAATCATCGACTATTGTAAGATCTTTCATTGTCTGCTTATATGCCCCTTTATTTATCCTACGGTTCTGACTTGGTGTACAGGGAGAATACTGTAAGAACTGCCCATGTTCTGAATTCTGTTGCTGTACATTTCAGAAGTGCTGAACAAATAGTTATATTGGTTACGTTCGTCCTAGCTCGCTCATTGTCTTAATCAAAATACAGATTGACTCCTATCCGCTTGTCGTCCCCTTAGGCCATAGTTTGTACATCTCAGTTGTCAGTAGAAACCACATTTGTTTAAGCAAGTCAGCCATATCAGCTACAGTGCCTTGCGAAAGTATTCGGCCCCCTTGAACTTTGCGACCTTTTGCCACATTTCAGGCTTCAAACATAAAGATATAAAACTGTATTTTTTTGTGAAGAATCAACAACAAGTGGGACACAATCATGAAGTGGAACGACATTTATTGGATATTTCAAACTTTTTTAACAAATCAAAAACTGAAAAATTGGGCGTGCAAAATTATTCAGCCCCTTTACTTTCAGTGCAGCAAACTCTCTCCAGAAGTTCAGTGAGGATCTCTGAATGATCCAATGTTGACCTAAATGACTAATGATGATAAATACAATCCACCTGTGTGTAATCAAGTCTCCGTATAAATGCACCTGCACTGTGATAGTCTCAGAGGTCCGTTAAAAGCGCAGAGAGCATCATGAAGAACAAGGAACACACCAGGCAGGTCCGAGATACTGTTGTGAAGAAGTTTAAAGCCGGATTTGGATACAAAAAGATTTCCCAAGCTTTAAACATCCCAAGGAGCACTGTGCAAGCGATAATATTGAAATGGAAGGAGTATCAGACCACTGCAAATCTACCAAGACCTGGCCGTCCCTCTAAACTTTCAGCTCATACAAGGAGAAGACTGATCAGAGATGCAGCCAAGAGGCCCATGATCACTCTGGATGAACTGCAGAGATCTACAGCTGAGGTGGGAGACTCTGTCCATAGGACAACAATCAGTCGTATATTGCACAAATCTGGCCTTTAAGAGTGGCAAGAAGAAAGCCATTTCTTAAAGATAATTTTGCACGCCCAATTTTTCAGTTTTTGATTTGTTAAAAAAGTTTGAAATGTCGTTCCACTTCATGATTGTGTCCCACTTGTTGTTGATTCGTCACAAAAAAATACAGTTTTATATCTATATGTTTGAAGCCTGAAATGTGGCAAAAGGTCGCAAAGTTCAAGGGGGCTGAATACTTTCGCAAGGCACTGTATGGTTTTTTAAAAGGCAGTAAATGAGGCTGAATGAACTGTTTCCCTGCCAGACAAGGTTCCGCTGATTGACAGGTGTAGCAGTGGTAAGGATTCACTCCATGGTGCTGAAAAGAAAGCTCTGCTGTTGGGACAGCTTTATGTCGGCCCTAACAGGTGGTAGGCACCGTTTGTTACCTTTATATTGCAATTAATGTATTGTTTAGTGTTGTGCAGTGGCTTTGCTGGCATGCATTCCACTTTTATTTATTTTTTGCCCCACCAAGTTTTCTATGCTAAAACCGCCACTGCATTTAACTGTAAAATCTGATGAAATGATGATAAGTAAAACAGCCCACCTCCTCGTTGAGGAGCAGATGGTTTCCTCTTAGTTTAGGGCACCACCATGTGGTTATTTAACGTGCAGGAATAATGTACAATGTATTTTTAATGAAATCAAATTTTATTTGTCACATGCGCTGAATACAACAGGTAGACCTTACAGTGAAATGCTTACTTACAGGCCCTTTCCCAATGATGTAGAATTCAACGAGCCAAAATGAAAACACAAGAATGAAGCTATATACAAGGAGTACCAAAACCATATCAATTGGCAGGGACATGTGGTAATAGAGGTAGACACAGTATGTACATGAAGGCAGAGGTAAAGTGACTAGGCATCAAGATATATAATACTTAGTAGCATGCTGTTTGGATTGGAGAGTACTGACAATAATAAGTCATTTCTCCATGCACTTGTCCTATCCAACAGCTGAATCAGTGAAATGTTTGTATACAGTATTATCTTGTTCATTGCCTCTGAGGATACAAAATGAAAGTATGTATGATTCGGAGGTTTGTTAGTGAATTCTGAGTGTGTTTGTGTGTTAACAGATGAATGATGTGCTGCTGTACACTTACCCTCAGCAGGACGGGAAATACAGACTGAAGAATAGCCTCCCACTGACTGGGATGAAGGTCAGAGTCCTCCATCTCTCTCTCTCCCGTTTTTCTCTCTCTCATGTTTCTCTCTCTCTCACAGTTTTTTTTCCATCACAATTTACCAAATTTCTCTCTCCTCTTTGTCTATATCACTCACCCCCTCACTTCTCCCTCCCTCTCTCCCTTGTTCTCTCTATAATTTTGTCTTTGTCTCTGTTACTCCCTCTCGCTTTTATATCTCCTTCTTTTCCTCTCTCTCTTTCCTCATCCTCTCTTTCTCTCTATACACTTCTCAAACCTATCTGTCCTCTCGCTCACGGATTCCTGATGGGTCTGTGTGATGTGTTGTTGATGTTTCAGGTCAGTAAACCCATCATAGAGAATGTACCGAATGCTCTGAGTATCGAGGGAGCAGACATCTCCATCACCTTGGCAGCCAGGTGGGTCACACTAACACACACTCACACCTTGGGTGGCATGGTCGGTATAATGATTGTAGTTCACACTTCCCACGGTCACCAAATGCACTGAATTAAGTATAGTAAAGCTTCTCGTGACAGACCTTTTGGATCTTTTATAAGTAGTGTCCGTGCTGCTTTCCTGACCATCTGTCTAGACCACTCTGGGCCATTTATAGCCCTCACAGTAGTGTAGTCAAACACATCACTGGTATATGAGAAGTATGGTGAGAGGGCTTAATGACCTGTGCTCTGTGTGTCCCTGTGCAGCTCCTGTAGTGAGAGAGAGGACTGGTTCCACACTCTGAGTCGGACAGTGTCTGACCACGCCAGAGGACCTGCGCCATTCAGCAGCTGCTCTGGAGAGGTGAGGAGGACTTTGACTGGGAGACAGAGCATACAGAAAAGTGACGCTAGCAATGTTAGCAATAGCATAACAATGCTCCCCACTCAATGACAATAGCAAACCAATACTCATACATTTACTGAGGTTATATTAACATTGCAGAGGGAGTATTTTCTCTTTTAAGTTGAGTATGAGTCACTGAGTATGACTGTGAAGTCTAGTATGGTAGTCGTAGCTCTAACCATATTGTCCTGTCTCTCTTCTAGGCCAGAGAGCGTCTGTGGCTGTCCCTGGGGGAGAAGGCTCCTACTCTGGTGCCTGTATCCCATGTGATGATGTGTATGAACTGCACCTCAGACTTCAGCCTCACACTGCGCAGACACCACTGCCACGCCTGCGGGAGGGTGAGTCTCTCGCAGACAATGCATGGCTACGTCACATGGGAGAAGTTTAGCACGGTATGATGAGGCTGGAGTGTGTTTTCCACAGTCAGGCCTGACCTGTGTGTGTTGGGTGTTGTGACGTGGTCCTGCTCTACTCAGATTGTGTGTCGGAGCTGCTCCAGGAACAGAACCCCTCTGAAGTACCTGGAGGACCGCATGGCCAACGTGTGTGACCACTGTTACAGCGAGCTCCAGAAGAGAGGTGCATAACTCCTCCTTTCCTGTACTGTACTTTACTGTACTGTACTGTACTATACTATACTGTATTATACTATACTGTATTGTACTGTACTATACTATACGGTATTGTACTATACTGTATTGCACTATACTATACTGTATTGTACTGTACTATACTATACTGTATTGTACTGTACTATACTATACTGTATTGTACTGTACTATACTATACTGTATTGTACTATACTGTACTGTACTATACTATACTGTATTGTACTGTACTATACTATACTGTATTGTACTGTACTATACTATACTGTATTGTACTATACTATACTGTATTGTACTGTACTATACTATACGGTATTGTACTATACTATACTGTACTATACTATACTGTATTGTACTGTACTATACTATACTGTATTGTACTATACTGTATTGTACTGTACTATACTATACTGTATTGTACTGTACTATACTGTATTGTACTGTACTATACTATACTGTACTGTACTATACTGTATTGTACTATACTGTACTATACTATACTGTATTGTACTGTACTATACTATACTGTATTGTACTATACTATACTGTATTGTACTGTACATGCCGCTCTTGACTATTGGAGCATATTGAATGTGTGTGAGTCCAGGTGTTAAGGTCAGGGCTTCTCTGTCTCCATAGGAGGAAATGTGTCTGTGGTGAGTGGTACTGACAGTCCTCGTTCTAATCGGCGCTCCATCCGCCCGCTCTCTGCCGTCTTCCAGAACTTTCACCCTCCCAGCCTGTGGAGACGCAAGGGCACCGCCTCTCTGACCCAGGTAATCTCACACGCACGCACGCACGCATACACACACACACAAACCACTAATATTCTACCAAATGAATGGTAAAAGCTATTGTCCACGCACTAAACTTATATTTTAATGTAAACATACATTTTCCTCAAAGTGTCTCTTAGACAGGGTTTTTTCCAGCTTGATCTTCAATTCAAGCACCTTGGTTGTACTGAGGTAGTAGCAGCATATGTTCCCTTTGCCCTGTTATGTATGTAAGTAATATCTCTGTGTGTTCCTGTGTTGTCTCTAGGTGAGTGTGTCAGAGGAGTGCTCTATGAGCGGGACTCTGCAACGCAGTAAGAGGAGCAAGAGGAACTGGAAGAGGCTGTGGTTCCTCCTCAAAGACAAGGTGCTTTACACCTACCAGGCCTGCGAGGTGAGGGGGAACACACACTCCCCTTAAACCTGAACCCTCACACACACCTCTACCCAAACCACTTATCCTTGTAACTCTGTAATGTACACATACCCGACTCAGATGGAGAAAGAGCAGAGTTTCTCTAGTAAAGCTAATTCACCCTCTCTACTTTTTTAGTCAGCAAAACCTCCACAAACTGCATCCTTAAAACGATGCAGGTTAATGATCACTGTGTATTTCTCTCTCTCTCTGTCTCTCTCTTCCTCCTTCTCTCTGTCTCTCTCTGTCTCCAGGAGAAGGTGGCGTCTGAGAGTTTGCCTCTGTTGGGCTTCACAGTGAAGCTGCCTGACAGGCCAGGTGGAGCGGAGACTACCAACGTCTTTGAGCTGTACCACAAGAAGACCCTATACTACACCTTTAAGGCCGAGGACAACCACACTGCTAAGAGGTGAGCCCTGCACTGCACCAAAAATATATCACCACATGATCTGACCAAAACTAACTCTTGGCCATAGTTATAGTCTTTAGCCTTATACGTGGTGAGGTAAAACTCCTGGCCCCACTTACAGGCCTCATTAAGTCATGTCATAGGCATGAATCACATTGGCAACATTATCAATCAGATTGTAATTACAATGTATTATAATTACAGTCAGCACTTTTCTTTCTACCCAGATGGGTGAACGCCATGGAGGAAGCCACAGTTTTATAGCAGTGGCCATCTTGGGTGGGTTGTTGAGTCTGTATCTTTGGATGTGCATCACTCACCTTCCAGACTTACCCTGGGGACCTCACTGCCACTCTCCTGCTACACATAGCAGTGCCTCAGAATGCCTGAATGTAAAACAAAAAGGGAAGAGTAAGAGGGAGGAATATGTTCATTTTGCCTTTAGTCAGCTGTGATGGCTGTGTCTTACTGTGTGTGGACCGAGAGAGGAGAGAAGGAAACATGGTGTTCTTAAAGGAGGGGACACGCTCGCCTACTTTGTCACCCTCCAATGTCCCCGTCCCGCTGCAACGGAAGGTGTGACACCCAGAGCCAAGTGAGGAGCTGGCACGGATATGTTCCGTTCTGGAAAATTCCACCAAGACTACCTATGACACCCCCCCCCCATTCACACTTTTCATGGAATTAACTACTCTGGATTACTTATAAAAATGGAAGGAAAATGACATGCTAAAGAAATGCTGGATTTATTAAAGCAAAGACGAATATGTTGGTTGATATCAAGCTATCACTACATTGACATGTTTTTGACACTAAGAGCCCTGACAAGAGGTTACATTTGAGGGTAAAGAAGACAAGACAGAAAAAGAACATTAGCAGTAAATGTGTTTAAACTGCATGTCCTACTAATGTGTAACCTACATCCAGAGGTTATGAAAATGATGAATCTGTTATTAATACACGTTGACCACATGCCAACGTGACTGTAGTCTTAATGTGATGTCAGAAGAATGAGAGTGGATCTCCAGGTATTATTACACCATCCACCAAGGTCTGAGGTCGTAGGGTCATTCACCCCTCCCGGGTCGACCCAGTATGTGCTTCCATGTTCACAGTGCAATACAGCCTTTGTAAACCAACATGGCGGTACTTTAAAAGATCTCCCTCTATTTACTGAATGGACGCCCTATTTCTATCCTTTTATCAGAACACGTTTCTGCACTGGACTTAGCCAGCTTCACATGCCTGACATTTTGAAGCACAGGTTCTGCTCAAAGTATGACTATTGTCTTGTATTGTTTTACATTTAATGTGTTTCTTAGCAACATGTTTTCGCCATGTACTGTATTTTCTGAAATGGCCTTACATACAACAATTAGTTCATGTAAATACATATGTAGAGATTTTGATAGGCAAAAATGATTTAGCTTTTTTTGCACTCATAAAAGAAGAATGGAACTGAAAGAGCAATGTAGTGAAGTGCACTCTTCGAAATGTTATTGTTTGATCATGTGTCTTTGTCAGCCTGTGCCAAACTCACTAAGCCCAGTGCCTGGAGTTCGTTCTCTGTGTTAGCAAACCATGGATATATCAATTATATCAGATCAATGACAAAAAAGAGGCTTGTCCTCAACGTTAAGTTGCATAATATGTCAAATTCCTATTTGTACCAAGCCTCAGCTCCGCCTTATAATGGGAGTGGTTTCCCTGATGTGAAACACTGCTATCAGCCATAATCACTGTAGTGGACTTTGAAATGGATGAGTTATTTATTTCAAACTGTTGGGGTTTCTCAAACAAGTAAAGTGGATATCCTTTGTGTGTATCAGTTTGTATGACTTCTTCTCACTACCCTGTGCTATTTCTATATTGGTCACTAGATGGCATATACACTGAACAAAAATATAAACACAACATGCAACCATTTCAAATATTTTACTGAGTTACATTTCATATAAGGAAATCAGTCAATTGAAATAAATGAATTAGGCCCAAGTTTAAAGATTTCCCATGACTGGGCAGGGGAAGAGCCATGGGTCGGCCTGGGAGGGCATAGGCCCACCCAGTTGGGATCCAGGCCCATCCACTGGGGTGCCATGCCCAGCCAATCAGAATGAGTTTTCTCCCACAAAAGGGCTTTATTACAGACAGAAATAATCCTTTCATCAGCTGTCCGGGTGGCTGGTCTCAGACCATCCCACAGGTGAAAAAGCCTGATGTGGAGGTCCTGGGCTGGTGTGGTTACACGTGGTCTGCGGTTGTGAGGCCGGTTGGACGTACTGCCAAGTTCTCTAAAACAACGTTGGATGCGGCATATGGTAGAGAAATTAACATTAAATTATCTGACAACTCTGGAGGACATTCCTGCAGTCAGCATGCCAATTCCAACTGTGGCATTGTGTTGTGTGACAAAACTGTATATTTTAGTGGCCTTTTATTGTCCCCGGCACAAGATGCACCTCTGAAATGATAATGCTGTTTAATCAGCTTCTTGATATGCCACACCTATCAAGTGGATGGATCACCTTAGCAAAGGAGAAATGCAGGGATGTAAACAAATTTGTGCACACAATCTAAGAGAAATAAGCTTTTTGTGCGTATGGAACATTTCTGGGATCTTTTATTTCAGCTCATGAAACATGGGACTAAAACTTTACATGTTGCGTTTATATTTTTGTTCAGTGTAGAATCAGGGGACATTCAGACTGACTGACATCTGTCATGTCTGTATCATGAGGGTAGAGGAGAGTACTGTATATAGTTACAGTACATGGACATCAGTGCGCTGCTATCCAAATGTAGCCGATGTGAAATGGCTAGCTAGTTAGCGGTGGTGCGCGCTAGTGGCGTTTCAATCGGTGACGTCACTTGCTCTGAGACCTTGAAGTAGTGGTTCCCCTTGCCCTGCAAGGGCCGCAGCTTTTGTGGAGCAATGGGTAACGATGCTTCGTCGGTGACTGTTAACGTCTGCAGCGCGTCTCTGGTTCGCGCCCATGTCGGGGCGAGGGGACGGACGTAAAGTCTATACTGTTACACAAACATGCAAAAATCAACAAGCACAGCACATCAAATCAAAGTTTATTTGTCACGTGCGCCGAATACAACAGTGAAATGCTTACTTACAGGCTCTAACCAATAGTGCGGGGGAAAAAAAGTATGTGTGTGTGTGTGTGTAGGTAAGTAAAGAAATTAAACAGTAAATGGACATTTGAAAATAAGAGTAGCAAGGCTATATAGAGACACCTGTTAGTCAGGCTTATTGAGGTAGTATGTACATGTGGGTATGGTTAAAGTGACTATGCATACAGTGGGTCAAAAAAGTATTTGGTCAGCCACCAATTGTGCAAGTTCTCCCACTTAAAAAGATGAGAGGCCTGTAATTTTCATCATAGGTACACTTCAACTATGACAGACAAAATGAGAAGAAAAAAATCCAGAAAATCACATTGTAGGATTTTTAATGAATTTATTTGCAAATGATGGTGGAAAATAAGTATTGCAACCGGTCAGGATGCTCTCGATGTTGCAGCTGTAGATCCTTTTGAGGATCTCAGGACCCATGCCAAATCTTTTTAGTGTCCTGAGGGGGAAAAGAGGGGTTGGCGGGTGGTGGGACACAATGCAGATAGCCCGGTTAGCCAATGTGCGGGAGCACTGGTTGGTCGGGCCAATTGAGGAAGTATGTACATGAATGTATAGTTAAAGTGACTATGCATATAAGATAAACAGAGAGTAGCAGCAGCGTAAAGGGGGGGTGGCACACAATGCAAATAGTTTGGTTAACCATTTGGTTACCTGTTCAGGAGTCTTATGGCTTGGGGGTAAAAACTGTTGAGAAGCCTTTTTGTCCTAGACTTGGCACTCCGGTACCGCTTGCCATGTGGTAGTAGAGAGAACAGTCTATGACTGGGGTGGCTGGGGTCTTTGACATTTTTCAGGGCCTTCCTCTGACACCACCTGGTGTAGAGGTCCTGGATGGCAGGCAGCTTTGCCCCAGTGATGTACTGGGCCATACGCACTACCCTCTGTAGTGACTTGTGGTCGGAGACCAAGCAGTTGCCATACCAGGCGATGATGCAACCGGTCAACTGCTGCTCTCGATGGTGCAGCTGTAGATCCTTTTGAGGATCTCAGGACCCATGCCAAATCTTTTTAGTTTCCTGAGGGGGAATAGGCTTTGTCGTGCCCTCCTCACGACTGTCTTGGTGTGTTTGGACCATTCTAGTTTGTTGTTGATGTGGACACCAAGGAATTTGAAGCTCTCAACAGTTGAAAAACAGTTGATTTGAAATGATATGAATGTAACATATTTACTGTTTGTGATGAAAGACCAAACCAGGTGTGAGAACACTCTGGCTGATTTAGGGTGCGTTCCTAAATTCACTCTGGAGTGCCAGAGTGCGCTCTGGGCGTTCGTAAATTCAGAGCAGTGCCAGATTGTTTGCACACACACATACGCCCAACGTTGATTGTTGCCCCAAAACTATCCCACCATCCACAGAGCATTTCGCTCTCGGAGCGTTCAGAGCGCACACTGGACACTCTGGCCGAGGAGAAGGGTTGACCCGAGAGTTCTGATGTCACAAAGAGAGTCAAGCACCCAAGCTAACTGGCTAACGTTGGCTATCTAGCTAGCTACTTCCAGACAAAAATGAGAGAACAGCTCACTCTGACCATTTTACTTGCCCTAGAAGAGCTGGTTAGGCTGTTTTCATGTTATCCAGAGCGTTGGTGACTGTAACTGTGCTGCTGGCAACAATTTAAAGACTATTTTTTTTGCCGGCATTTACCGGCACCGGCCATATTCAACAGGTGTTGAGCGTTTGTAAATTCATCAGTTATTATGCGCTCTGGCACAGAGAGTGCTCTGAAATTGGAGTAGATAGCCAGAGCAAATTTACGAACACACCCTTAGACTACCACCCTTATTTCCACTGTGCCTAACTGGGCACTAAATAAGCAGAAGTTGCAATAGTACAATGTTCTCCAATGCTGGAAGGGAGTCCAGAGTGAAAAGGAGATTACTGTGAAGGCTGCAGCAGTAAGGCAACAGAGCCTGGGTGATCCAGACAGATAGACAGACAGGCAGCAGGTTGCAGTACAGGAGAAAGGGCAGCACTGCTCTGTTTCTTACCTCTCCCCTGAGGTTTCCTGACCCAGAATAGTAAGGGGGAAAGTTTGTTTTCTGGGGTACCTGAAAGTTGCAGACACCTCGTTCTATATAGGTTGGATGATTCATCATCCAGTGCTCTCCTTTTTTACCTCTCCCAGACTCCCTCTCTTTCTCTTTACTTTCTTCAACAGCATCCCTCATTCTTTCAACTCTTCCTCATTATTTTTGTCTAGCTCTCTTTGTGTTTCACAACGTATCCTGTTTCTCGGTTGTAAGGCTGTTGGTTAGGTCCTCTTTAGTTCATGCAGGTCTCATCCTATTTTCATGATCTGACTAGGGAAGACTTCAGGCCCTACTCATACTGCATACCATTCCAGTGATGCTTGCTCTTCTTAACTAATGGACATTAATTTGTTCCAATTCCTCTCCCTCCCTAGACACAAGCCCCCTACCTGCCTTCTGCACCTGTTCCTATTATCCAGCCTGGATTGTCTTAAAAAGTCTTCATTAGCAGTCATACTCCATTATCCCATACTACCATACTGTTTCAATGAAAACACTGAATGTGAGAGATTAGAAACAGAACAGGACGGGACAGTATGAAACAGGGAGACAGAGTGAGATATTAGAAACAGAACAGGACAGGACAGTATGAAACAGGGAGATAGAGTGAGATATTAGAAACAGAACAGGACAGGACAGTATGAAACAGGGAGACAGAGTGAGATATTAGAAACAGAACAGGACAGGACAGTATGAAACAGGGAGACAGAGTGAGATATTAGAAACAGAACAGGACAGTATGAAACAGGGAGATAGGGTGAGACATGAGAAACAGAACAGGACGGGACAGTATGAAACAGGGAGATAGAGTGAGATATTAGAAACAGAACAGGACAGGACAGTATGAAACAGGGAGACAGAGTGAGATATTAGAAACAGAACAGGACAGGACAGTATGAAACAGGGAGATAGGGTGAGATATGAGAAACAGAACAGGACGGGACAGTATGAAACAGGGAGATAGAGTGAGATATTAGAAACAGAACAGGACAGGACAGTATGAAACAGGGAGATAGAGTGAGATATTAGAAACAGAACAGGACAGGACAGTATGAAACAGGGAGACAGAGTGAGATATTAGAAACAGAACAGGACAGGACAGTATGAAACAGGGAGATAGGGTGAGATATGAGAAACAGAACAGGACGGGACAGTATGAAACAGGGAGGTAGAGTGAGATATTAGAAACAGAACAGGACAGGACAGTATGAAACAAGGAGGTAGAGTGAGATATTAGAAACAGAACAGGACAGGACAGTATGAAACAGGGAGGTAGAGTGAGATATTAGAAACAGAACAGGACAGGACAGTATGAAACAGGGAGGTAGAGTGAGATATTAGAAAAATGGTGGTGTCTGTACAAGTAAGAAGTGGTGAGAAGGAGGAGTGAGAACTAAAAAGAGAGAGGAGGGAGGTCAGTTCTTCCCTTCCTGTTAGTTCTTCCCTGTGTCCTCATTACTGACACTGACTGAGTGTTGAGTGCACTCCTTGCTTTAGGATGGAGATCAAAGGTGGGAGGATATGCTGTTTTAGTGAGATGGTACTGTAACAGTATCATAAACCTAACACACACACACACACCCCAGGCATGAGGCACAGAGAGCGAAGCATGCTGCTCATCAATCACAAAGAACAGAACTGCTCAATAAGGTCAGCTGCCCTGGCCTCTAATTGTCTCTCAGGCTATTGTCTCTCAAATGCACATCAAACTATTAAAGACTGCTCAAATATCTATAATGAAGTAAACTTATTCAACTATTCCTTCTGACCTTAGAGAATTACAAAGTGAGAGCTGTATTGTGTGAACTCTGCCTTACTCCCACGGCCAAATTCACACTGACACACACATCATTTATTGGGTGGCAGGTAGCCTAGTGGTTAGAGCGTTGGACTTGTAACCGAGAGTTTGCCAGATTGAATCCCCGAGCTGACAAGGTAAAAATCTGTAGTTTTGCCCCTGAACAAGGCAGTTAACCCACTGTTCCTAGGCCGTCATTGAAAATAAGAATTTGTTCTTTACTGACTTGCCTAGTTAAATGAAGGTTAAAAAAAATGACAAGGATAAGCTATCTGACCCACTCACCAGAGAGGCGAAAAAGGTGTGTATTAGTTTTGCTCTCAGTTCTGAAAGTGGTATTGCCATTGGTTATCATATACACCCTTATCTTCTTGTGCGTAAAGCATCACCCACAAACAGGGTTTTTCTGCTGCTTTATATGTTCAAAAACGGAAAGCATTATCAATAGGGATGTAGGAGGTGGTTTAACCCATGAAGAGACTTAAAGAGTCATATAACTGGATATGTGACAGAGAAAGTGAGGAAAGAAAGAGATTGAGAAAAAAGAGAACAAAATACTTTCTCATGACATTGGGTTGACATTTCTGGGTCTGCACCTTGTCTTGCAACGCAGTGGAGAGAGAGAGAGGAGAACAGGAGAGGGGAGATAAGAAAGGGAGAGGTAGATGAGGGTGGAAGAAGAGAGGGACAAGCTGTTATGTCCCATTTTTTGCGACTCTACATGCCGCTCACACTGACAAGTCACTGTTACACCTCTTCCCCCTTCCAACATACCTCCGTCCCTCCACCAGTCCAGGTTTAGAATCCTCCCGCTCTCCCTCCCTGAACAAAACATAAAGTCCCTCAACCCTGTGTTATCTATACATGGAGAGTGTGTCATGGTTTCCATATTCTGTGTCATCAGTGTCAGTCTGCAGAGGGGGAACATAAACAAGCGAGCGGCACTTTTTAAATTTATACTTAACTAGACAAGTCAGTTAAGAACAAATTCTTATTTACAATGATGGCCAAACACGGACAACACTGGGCCAATTGTGCACCACCCTATGGGACTCCCAATCATGGCCGGTTGTGAGACAGCCTAGAATCGAACCAGGGTGTCTGTAGTGACACTTCTTGCACTGAGGTGCAGTGCCTTAGACCGCTGCGCCACTCGGGAGCCCAAATGGACACCACTAAAGTCCAGCTCAGTGGGTAGGTGCCTGGGTCCGTGTCAATGGATGTGTCCCAAATGGCATCCTATTTCCTAGTGCACTATTTTTGACCGGGGCCTATAGGGCTCTGTTCAATAGTAATGCACTATACCTGTATAGGGAATAGGGTGCCATTTGGGACTCGGGCTATGTCTGTCTGTAGTGGTGGTTAGTGGCATTAACTGTCCCTGGGGGATAAAGGTATCTTATTGGCTGGGGGTCATTAGCTGGGCTTTCATAACAACCGCAAAGTCCCATTATGCTCACCAGCACGACAGGGCTTCCTTTCAATTTAATCAAACAATGATCACATTACCACATTACACTGAGTGGTTCTCATTAACTTACCAAAGAGACTCCGTGTAGATACTCAGTAGTAGAGATAGATAGTAGTACCACTAGGCAGAGGAGTCAGAAAGTATCAGTGGAACATGTACATCATGGACCCTCTGGGTGAGCATGTGGTCATTAACCGTGGATGTGTCCCAAAGAGCACCATATTCCATATATAGTGCACGACCAGAGCTCTATGGGGTTCCATTTGGGACATAGTCGTGCACTATCTTCCTCCGGCTGCTGTGACCTATTAGAGCCATGTATGTCAGTGCAGAGCTGGGAGAGTCAGCTGTGTGGAGCCAGATCCACCAGGAAACCAGCGCTCAATGTAATCTAAACATGCTAAATGTACCTCCCCTCAGTGTTCTGCAGCCCAGCAGGCGAGCAAACAGAGACAGGGCCATATTGCAGAGTCACACCCCACAGAGATGGAAGCAGTGGATTGAAGGAGCCAGAGGTTTTGGTGTCCTGGCCCCACACTCTCAGTGGTTGGTGGGATAGTTTTGGGGCAACAATCAACTTTGTGTGTGTGTGTGTGTGTGTGTGTGTGTGTGTGTGTGTGCGTGCGTGCGTGCGTGCGTGCGTGCGTGCGTGCGTGCGAGCGAGCGAGCGAGCGAGCGAGCGAGCGAGAGAGAGAGAGAGAGAGGTAGTAGTACTAAATCAAAAGTGGAGAGTCAGAAGCTGAGTTCCACACCCACAGGTGTGCAGAGGGCGTCCTGCAGGATAAGGACTTCCCCAGTTCTGTCATGAGTCAGGATCTACCTGTTATGTAACCATGCCTGGAGTAGAGCAGTGACACACACCTGTACGGACCGGTCCCACAGATGTCTTACCGTACAGCAGGGCATACACACATGCATGCATACACCCACATACACACACACAGTTTAATGAATGTATAATTAAGCCTCTATATAGCTATAGACAAATGTATATGTGCACTTAACTTAACTCTGTGATGAGCTCTTTAGTAGTGATGGTGTGTGTGTCTGTGAATGCGTGTTTGCCAAGCTTATGTGTGTGCCTGCGTGTGGGGTGGATATATTTGCACATGATGCAGAAACATTGGATGATGTTGAGTAATTTACAGTTCTGGTGCCAGTTTAGCCTCAGGGACAGTGCTAGCAGCAGCAGCAGCCAACTCTACCACCTCCACACCCGCAGAGTTTTGCCCAAACCCAGACTACACCCACAGCCTACCCGTGTGATCCAAACCCACACACATCAGGACTTTACGTAAAACTCAGCCCAAGTCTTCTCCCACATAGAGAGTTTTAGGACAGACATACTCACAGTACTGCACATATACTACACTCTAGCCTGTTTAGGAGACTACAACAAGTCACAGTGAAATGCAGTGAGAGAGTGGATGCAGTTTTGACTAAGCAGTTGCACTATTGTAAAACCAAATTTTGAAGATGGCAATCAATCATCATCACCCATTGGTATAAATGTTTCATGATGTGTGTACAATAGTAAGATCATTCAATGTTACACAGGAGATGACCAAGAATCTGTGAAACCAAACGAGGACACTTGTGCATAATAACTAAGACTGCTGCGTCCACAGTGCAGTGTGTATGTAGCTACCTGGTCGACGTCACATTGCCACGGTCTACAAAGCAAGCGAGCAGTAAGGCTACTTCCTCGATCAACGGAATCACAGAACGAGCAACGGGAAGGAAGACAAGAAAAATAAAAGTCACAGAACAATAAATAATCCCAACATTTGCAAGACGAGGTAAGTCAAGGGGAAAATACTTTCGGTCATTTGAACAATTGAGAAAGACGCATATACGTTCGTAACTTCGCTGTTGTTACGTTTTGCAATGTAGTTTAATACCTTTTTTAGGTTGATTATTTAAATAGGCTTTATTGAAGAAAACATTACGCTACATACAGTGCACTGGAAACTTTACGAAAGCTTGCGGAAAGCTTGCGTGAATACTAGGTAGGTAGTATTTCCGTAACCCCAGAAAATGAAGAAAACGTTGTCAACTGTAATGTTATATATTGATATTGGCGTGCACTGACATCCGCTACATTCCGGGTAAAAAAATGTGTACAGTACAATTTCATGTGCAAGAGGCAAATGAATTATTCAAATAGAAACTTGGCATTTTCGAATACTGGAGGAAAACGTGGTTGGTTTTCATACTTTTGACTAATTGTGTATTTCTCAACACCATTTATTTAACTAGGCAAGTCAGTTAAGATCAATTCTTATTTACAATGACGGCCTACCCCGGACGACGCTGGGTAAATTGTGCGCCGCCCTATGTGACTCCCAATCACGGCCGGTTGTCGAACCAGGGCCTGTAGTGACGCGAGCACTGAGATGCAGTGACCACTGCCCCACTCAGGAGCCCCACCATTAGGCTATAGACTATTTTCAATATTAGGAGAAATACCAAGGTCTTGGGTTGAAATGAGGAACCTTTGTAACCTCCTATCTTATTTCAACATAGAGTTAGTTACAAGCCATTAAACACACCACTTGTGACAAGCAGCCACATCCAGGGTTGGTTGTCACACAGTATGGGCAAAGATTTTTATATCTAACCCAAGATAGACCACAGCCTGTCGTTTCCAATGGAGCAAATTAATCATAGTGGGCAGCACAAGTAAGGAGGTGGGCAGAGCCAAGTATACCCGAGCCAACAAGGTGAAAAATGTGTTGAAGTGCCCTTGAGCAAGGCAGTTAACCCTAATTTGCTCTATACTACTATGGCTGACACTGTAAAATAACACTTTTCACTTCACCTATCCGGTGTATTGGACAATAATCGCAGTGTTTTCCTTTTTTTCTAGCAACAATTGAACTAATTTACAATAAAATAAACAAGTTCAGACGTTATTTGAAAAAATAAAAGTCTTTATTTATTTAACAGTATTTCTATCTAACATAATAAAAATAAATAAGTAAAAATGTATTAAACATAGTTGAATATTTGCTTTGACATTGTAGTTCTTACTCCACTCAAATTGTCATATCAACACTTAATAAAATCAACAGTAACCAGCAGATATTTGGATGAAAATATATATGTGTGTGTGTGTGTGAGAATGTTGCTGACTCTCAGTCGGAGTCACATGACTCACAGTTTTGACTAAATCTGAACCAATCAGAGATGCCTGTGTTTCACAGGTTTGGACAGCACAGTATACAGTAGAGCATAGTAGAGTACAGTACAGTAAAGTAAATAAAAGTGTAATGAACTCAGTGCAGTACAGTAGAGTAGTGTAGAGTACCGTAGGGTACAGTAAAGTAGAGTATAGTTCAGTACAGTATAGTACAGTAGAGCACAGTAGAATACAGTACAGTAAGGTAAAGTAGAGTACAGCACAGTATATAATGTACTGTACTCAAGTGTACTGTGGTGTACTATAATTTACTGAATTAAACTAAACTGTACTCTATCTTGCTCTACTGTACTGTACTCTACCAAATTAAACTGTTTTACACTGTACTGTGCTGTGCTGTAGTGTGCTGTCCAAACTTGTGAAACAGATGTCTTTTCAACATCTGAAAAATAAGTATTCTAGGCATATTTTCATCGTCATTTAGCTTACTGGGTACATTGTTACAATGGGGATAGTTGTCAGATTGTAACAAGCAACCCCAATATCAATTTGACAACCATCCTCAACCACCCCAATGCTAATTAAGATGCTAGTTACCACATTGCTTGACCTAGGAACTCACAAATAGGCTTGAAATAAAGCTATCTCTTTCCTCATTCCAATAAATATATTTTATGGATACTTCCATCAACTATTTATAAAAGAAATAACAAGCATACAAATGTTTAGTTTCAACCATGAAACATTATATTAACCATCTCACCTCAATGTTTTGTGATCCTGTCCTGAATAATTGACCACATGAAGGACCTCTCCTATAGAGGACACACATGCTTATGTTGAAATGATTACACAGTAATAATAAGCAGTGACAATCAATCCATGAGACAACCAACCGCGTGGTCTTCCCTTCTTCAAATTATTCTCAACTGTAAACGCATGGGTCTTATTGTGAGCAGACTGTCAACACATTTAAATAAATAAAGCCAGACCTTACTCAGTTATGAGACAATGAGAGAAAACATTATTTTTCATTTGTAATACCTTGCTTTCAAAGCACTCTGGGGTTTCTCAAGATCATGACATTCTGTGGGTTCATTGTGACATGCATGATGCAAGGCATTGCCATTGATGTAGAAGCAGTTTTAAAGACTTCCACTTATCCACACTGTTCGGTTTATTTCCCAATTACTGGACATGCCATGACCACTTCTGCATGTTTGTTGTTCACTAATAACTAGGTTGAAAACAAAGGTAGTTTCTATACATTTACTGTCAAACTTTTATATGCAACTTTACTTGTGAAAAGAAGCCCCTTTTTAAGTTGCATTTCATTTGATGAGTCAACACTGTGTCTTATCATAATGCCAACTGAATTTTGTGAACCACATCCACATTTGACAAACAGCGCACAGATGAAGCAAGAACAAGACATGATTTCTGTACACCCACCCATTAACCAACTTGTACTGATCTGATGATGTTGTGTGTGTGTGTGTGTGTGTGTGTGTGTCTGTGTGTGTGTGTGTGTGTGTGCTTGCGTGTGTGTGGAAGTGTGTACAAGTTTGTACAAGGTACATGGAGTAAAGATATCATTTAACTTCCTATTCCATTGTGTCCCACTATAAATACTGGACTGTGCATTGTGCTGCGTCCTCCATCACAGGGTGGTCATCTTTATCCATATGCTACCAGGCTTTTTTTCTGGATTAAAAAGGGGTTTAGGTGGTGAGCGTGACAAGGGGCGTGGCAATGGGCCTGCATTTTAGAGAACATTTTAGAGGCCCCCATCTTGGTGGTGTTTTTTGTTGTTGCATTTTTAGCACTTTTAAGCCAATTACAGTCTTTGTAATTGCACAGCTCAACGATCAGAAGATCATGCCTACACTGTAACATCGTTCAGCTCACTAGTTGCCATGGCTTCGGCTGTGACTGCATTGGACCTGTGTCATAGAGTAACAGCTGAATAATGATCACTTTGAATGGCCCATTACATTTAAGTTATGAGTCTGTGTTAGAAATCTTGTAGTCATTACCGCTCTCTCTCCCTTCATCCCACTCTCCCTTCATCTCCCTCTCTCTGTTAGATCATACGTATTTGTTCTTGCCCGTTGGTTTGGTAACAAACTTCAACCCTAAATTGCACTATATGTAGTACAGTACACTACTGGCTCTAATCTCTCATGGACAAACTACGTAAACATAAATGGTACCGTAGATATGTCATGATACAGCGGGATGCGTGAGATAACAAGCAGCATTAGTTCCGGTGTTTTTTTTTTTATCACTGGTTATTTGGACAAATCACAATTTCGCAGGTGTTAGCATCCTTCGAATTTCAGGAGGGAATATATGGCCCATAGACTTTACGTAACTTGCAAGAGATTGGAGCTTTTCGTTCCGGTTCCGATCCTCGTTCTATCTCTTCTCTCAATTTTGTTATTTTAACAACCAGGTAACCCAATAGAAAAAAAAGTACGATACATACAAATTGCCCGTTGAATGTAGTATGCTACAGTACTGTAAATTACAGGACATTACACTGTTTTCACATTAGGCAATACACTTGCACTACCCGTTAAAATTGACTAAACATCACATTTCCATAATGTCTATACCATGTGTGATCATTTGCATCAAACTTGAGCATTTGGCCATAGGTTCCCATCGAAATCGCAGTGAATATCCTCATTGTTCATGCACCTGGGAAAAAACCTTTTGGCATGGCGAATCCAAGCCTGATTTAGGTCTGGACTGAAATCATTGCATGCCTCATCCATGGCCTGAAGGAGGGTGGTACACTCATGGGGATGACAAGCAAACATCTTCCACTGGGGTCACCCACCAACATGTGTGGACTGTTGTCACTTTGGATTAAAGTATCTGCTACATAAATAGCATATATTATAGTATTACAGCACTGTTTTGGCCAACGCAATTTTAGTAAAGCAGTATGAACCTCCCCCTTTCTTGTTTTGGACATTCTGGATTATTTGCGTATTGGTATTGTATTGATATTGCATAACTGCACTGTAAGGGCCAGAAACACAAGCATTTCGCTGCGCCTGCTGTAACATCTGCTTATCTGTAGTTATCTGTAGACAAACCATTTACATGGCAAATCTAAATGTTTACCAAATGTTTAAGTGATCATCCATTAAGAGCAGTCGGATTAAGTAGTAGTAAAATATATTTTAACAAAAGAGAAGATAATCATGTCAAAAGTTATGTGAGCATTGCAATGTGAAAGGCAATTACTTTATATGAACATGTAGATGAAACACTGATTAGGTGTTTATAGACTATTTTCTACTGTATTATTGCCTGTACGTTTGTTTATTCCATGTGTAACTCTGTGTTGTTGTTTGTGTCGCACTGCTTTGCTTTATCTTGGTCAGGTCGCAGTTGTAAATGAGAACTTGTTCTCAACTAGCCTACCTGGTTAAATAAAGGTGAAATAAATAAATATATATATATATATATAGGTTTGTAGGTTTGGTGAAAAAGTGACTATGATTTTGTGTGATGTACTTAGTCAATTCAAAATGTGCTTAGAGTTGTGAAACAACTGCCTTTTTGATGATCTATTTTGAGTTGTACTAAGAGTTGTGAAAATTGACCAAATACTTGTGAAAATTGTACCGAAGCGATTAAAAAAACTGTAAGAATCCCTTCCATAGTTTGACAGATCACAGACACGCAGTGTAAAGAGCTCTCTGACAGAGAGTGGGCTCTATTTTCGTGTCAAACGCACGTTAGTTAAAATTTCGTCATGTAAAAACTGGTGCACTGGCATTTTCCAGCTCTAACGCCAGGTTCGGCAATTTACCTGTCTAACACCAGCACGCTTGCACTCAGATGGGAGAGGTGGAAATATTCTAGGCGTGTCCTTAAAAACATGACCCAAAGTGCTGACTTCAGGCAGTGCTGATAGGGATATTTAAGACCAACCAAAAGCTGGTTTTAGCGCTAACACAGTTGGTTAAGGCATTCCTTTTGACAGCGGAAACTCAGACTATCCAGCAATGACGCATAATGCCCATATGCACATGGAACAAAAGTAGCCCAATGTACTTTTGGTACCTGTATTTAGAAATATAAAAACTCGTATTTTTTCCCATTTTATTTCTATTTGATTAAAAACCAAATATAGCCTCCCCTCCTCTCAATGAAGGCTTTTTTTGTCTGCCCAATGCAATCACAAAGTAGTCAAGACTGCCAATAAAGGGTTTGGCTCCTGAAACCGCTTGGGAATACATCTTAATTTGAGAGGAGTAAAACAGTGAGCTGACATTCCCTTTTTATGCATTGTAGAGAGGCCCACAGTATTTGAGCCTCGCAGGTCCCGTTTTGGACGTGCGTAAAACCCTGATGTAGTTATGATATCATTACATTTTACATGTATTTATTGTTGTTTAAAAAAAACTGGTGGCTTGTTTTTCGTTACATTTTATTACAGCCAAACTTCTTAGAAGGATTCACCTTCCCCGCACGCTCGCAACGTCTGGAGATGTGTGATTATGCGATTTTGCGATTATGTTCATAAAACATAGGCCTATTGGGAGCAGTATAACGCTGCGTGGATATTCTCCCTTTCTATTTATATTGGATCTTTGTCCAGCAACTGTGAAAAGTTTGGATGTACGTAAACCCTCCATTGTATGCGTTGTTTTAATATTATATGCCCATGGGGAGAAATTATGGTGCCTGTAAGTGTGGCATAGCCGATTTAAAACAAGTTGTTTCGTTTTGATTACAATTATTCGTTATCTTCTTAGGCTTTATCAATCATTCATTTAATATTGCTTATTGACAACGTTAGGCATGTCCATGCTCAGCCATAATGCAATTTACAGTAATCCTAGACCCTATATCAGTGCTAATTCTATGTATATATTTTCACATAAAAACCAAGCAATTACTTAACGTGTTTAGATAAGGTAGGTCTACATTTTGTATTTTTTTTTCGGTAAACCATTTAACAAACTATAGCGAACTAACATTGGAATTGGAGTTGATTATACGCAATACATAAAAGACTGTAAATACACAAATTGAAGCAACCACATATTTTGCCTTTGAACACGCTCTGATTGGCCAGTGAGGGCCAAGCCTCGACACACCCACAACGTGTTTATTCATCAAAACCCAGCTCTTTCGAGCCAATGCCATCAAGTGCGCCAATAATTGTGATAGTGAAAAAAGCAAAACTATTCCTGACACACCCCTGAACATATAAGCTACTGCCTGTGGTTGATTTACCAAATAGAGCCCAGTGGTGTGTGATGTCATTGTCTGAGGTGCTATCAGTCAGCTGTCTGTGAGTCATAAGGGGAAGATGTGTGAATGCATGTCTGAGAGAGAGAGAGAGAGAGAGAGAGAGAGAGAGAGAGAGAGAGAGAGAGAGAGAGAGAGAGAGAGAGAGAGAGAGAGAGAGAGAGAGAGAGAGAGAGAGAGAGAGAGAGAGAGAGAGAGAGAGAGAGAGAGAGAGAGAGAGAGAGAGAGAGAGAGAGAGAGAGAGAGAGAGAGAGAGAGAGAGAGAGAGAGAGAGAGAGAGACGGAAGGGATTATGAGCTCACAGCACATTGATAAGCTCTACATAAATAATTGCTACCACATATACTGTACAGAGAGAGAACTAACTGGTGGACAAGGTTAGTTAACAATGGCTCTTGAACATAGGAAGAGAAAGAGTCCCTTGTCCTTGTCAACCCAGGCTCTGATCTGATAGGTAATCAATATCAATCTCTGTGATTCCCTGGTAACACACGCACAGGCATGCACGCAGTCACACAAACACAGGCACGCACACACAGAGTTTATTATTGATCAACACCTGAAAGCAGCACAGCTCAAGGCTTGAACAAACACATGGACACCTCCTTTAGTACTGCATGACATTCCTGTCTCTCTTCCACCTCTTTTCTGTCCTCTTAACGTTTTCTTTTTTTTCTGTCCTTGTTTCTGCCTCCATTTCCTTGTCTCCTAACTTATTGTTGATGTGTATGGGTGGTGGTGTAGAGCTGGTGAACAGAAACACAGGACTTTGGACATATTGAGACCTGCTCCCTCCCAGGAATGCAGGGAAATACCTTCACTCCCAGAGCTACACTCAGAGAGGATCAGTCTTGTACAGCTAACCTTGTGGGGACACACAATTCAGTCCCATTCAAAATCCTATTTTCCCTAACCCTAACCCTAACCATAGCTCCTTACCCTAACCCTAAAACCAACCCTAGCTCCTAACCCTTATCATAATTCTAACCCTAACACTAATTCTAACCTTAACCCTAAACCAAGTAGCATTTGACCTCGTGGCAACCAACAAAATGTCCCCAAGTTAGTCAAAAATGTGTTTGTTTACTATTCTTGTGGGGACCTCTGGTCCTCACAAGAATAGTTAAACATGTCAACACACACACACACACACACACACACACACATACACACACACATGCACATGCACATTCTTCAACACCTGCTACTATAATTTCACACCATACATACGTTCTCACGGACAAAATGATCAAAGCAGCTGTCATTGACAGAAGTGCTTTGCCTTTCTGTGTTCCTATTGTAGCCTACGAGTGTGTTGCTTTGAATTAGGATTCTCCTAATGTGATATTGAACCCTTAGTTTAAGTTTAACCGGTAGTTCACAGTGTCATTAAAGTCAGAGTCTACTTGTTGCAGTATGTGAGAAGGGCATTGTTTCTCAGATTTGAATCATTATTTAGTTCAGTGATGGATCTCAGGCCTATTTCACAGAGACAGTTTCTGTTTGTTTAAGTGACTCATAGAATCTCTTTCTTTCTCTCACACACACACATCTCTCTCACTCTCACACACACGCACGCACGCACGCAAACACACAATCTCTTTCTGTCATATGACTCGATTAGGGGACTGATATCTAATCTCTTCTCCCTTTCTCTCTGTCTCTCCTCATTTCCCTCTACCTTATCCATTTTGCTTGTCTTCTTGAGTGGATACATATCACACTTTAGGCTTTGCTTATACTTTTACAATGATCAAACAATGAATGAAACAAATATCCATATTAGTAGCATGTGACTGGTGATGCAGGGTGTGTGTATGTGTATGTATAGCTCTCATCACCATTGGTGATGTTCAGATGCCACATCTTAATTTGATCATCCCGTTGTTGCAGGAACATTTTTAAGAGGTGTATTCAAGGTTTTAAAAGGCTTCTAAAGTTTGTAATTTCCACTTAAACATGTCAGACTTGATTTGCCCTAATTAAAAATGTACCAACCCCTACAAAAAATGTCCAGTAATTATAATCCACATAACAATTGACATTTCCTGTTGCTGCAGGATTATTTTCCTGCTGTAGAAAACGGTCTCAAATTAAGATCCTACATCTGTAACTGAATCACGTCTGTCATGTACGTATGAACAGAAGGCTGAGTGATGGACTGTTTCTAGAAATATGTTGCTGTGGTTACATTCTGCTTGGCCATGTCTTTGAACAGGTGGCCCAGTGACGCGTCACCATGGAACCCTTCTTGCGGATCGCCTTCAACTCTTACGATCTGGGTGTTCTGTCCCCCTTGGCCCCTTCTGATACCCCCTTCTGTGCCATCAAGATGAAGGAGGCCCTCACCACCGGTGAGAATCTGACTATTACTATACAGTGCCTTGCGAAAGTATTCGGCCCCCTTGAACTTTGCGACCTTTTGCCACATTTCAGGCTTCAAACATAAAGATATAAAACTGTATTTTTTTGTGAAGAATCAACAACAAGTGGGACACAATCATGAAGTGGAACGACATTTATTGGATATTTCAAACTTTTTTAACAAATCAAAAACTGAAAAATTGGGCGTGCAAAATTATTCAGCCCCCTTAAGTTAATACTTTGTAGCACCACCTTTTGCTGCGATTACAGCTGTAAGTCGCTTGGGGTATGTCTCTATCAGTTTTGCACATCGAGAGACTGAAATTTTTTCCCATTCCTCCTTGCAAAACAGCTCGAGCTCAGTGAGGTTGGATGGAGAGCATTTGTGAACAGCAGTTTTCAGTTCTTTCCACAGATTCTCGATTGGATTCAGGTCTGGACTTTGACTTGGCCATTCTAACACCTGGATATGTTTATTTTTGAACCATTCCATTGTAGATTTTGCTTTATGTTTTGCATCATTGTCTTGTTGGAAGACAAATCTTCGTCCCAGTCTCAGGTCTTTTGCAGACTCCATCAGATTTTCTTCCAGAATGGTCCTGTATTTGGCTCCATCCATCTTCCCATCAATTTTAACCATCTTCCCTGTCCCTGCTGAAGAAAAGCAGGCCCAAACCATGATGCTGCCACCACCATGTTTGACAGTGGGGATGGTGTGTTCAGCTGTGTTGCTTTTACGCCAAACATAACGTTTTGCATTGTTGCCAAAAAGTTCAATTTTGGTTTCATCTGGCCAGATTTGTGCAATATACGACTGATTGTTGTCCTATGGACAGAGTCTCCCACCTCAGCTGTAGATCTCTGCAGTTCATGCAGAGTGCTCATGGGCCTCTTGGCTGCATCTCTGATCAGTCTTCTCCTTGTATGAGCTGAAAGTTTAGAGGGACGGCCAGGTCTTGGTAGATTTGCAGTGGTCTGATACTCCTTCCATTTCAATATTATCGCTTGCACAGTTCTCCTTGGGATGTTTAAAGCTTGGGACATCTTTTTGTATCCAAATCCGGCTTTAAACTTCTTCACAACAGTATCTCGGACCTGCCTGGTGTGTTCCTTGTTCTTCATGATGCTCTCTGCGCTTTTAACGGACCTCTGAGACTATCACAGTGCAGGTGCATTTATACGGAGACTTGATTACACACAGGTGGATTGTATTTATCATCATTAGTCATTTAGGTCAACATTGGATCATTCAGAGATCCTCACTGAACTTCTGGAGAGAGTTTGCTGCACTGAAAGTAAAGGGGCTGAATAATTTTGCACGCCCAATTTTTCAGTTTTTGATTTGTTAAAAAAGTTTGAAATATCCAATAAATGTCATTCCACTTCACGATTGTGTCCCACTTGTTGTTGATTCTTCACAAAAAATACAGTTTTATATCTTTATGTTTGAAGCCTGAAATGTGGCAAAAGGTCGCAAAGTTCAAGGGGGCCGAATACTTTCGCAAGGCACTGTAGTTACTAGTGTGTTATAGTAGAAATATATTAGTCCCATTGTCCCACACAGTCACATTGTAACCCTGTCATTAAATACTTTATACTGTATGTCCTATGAAAGTCATACACGAGGACCAGTGTTGTACAGATATGCAGGTTTTTAGATTATTAGACAAGAGTATGAAAGAAATCAATCTCTATCTAACCTCTCTTTCTAACCTCTATCTAATCTCTCTCTCCCTCCCCCTCCTTCCCTCTCTCCCTCCTTCTCTCCAGAGCGTGGTAAGACGCTGGTTCAGAAGAAGCCCACCATATTCCCAGCCTGGAAGGCCAGCTTCGACGCCCACATCTATGAGGGGCGTGTCCTGCAGGTGCTGCTGATGAAGACTGCAGAGGAGCCATTGGCCGAGGTCACAGTGGGCATGTCTGTCCTTGCCGAGCGCTGCAAAAAGGCCAACGGCCACGCTGAATTCTGGGTAAGAGGGACTTTGACTACAGTCTGATTCTCTACTGTCCTGCATGAATTGTGTGTCTAACTTGCAGATGATTGTGTGTGTGTGTGTGTGTGGGTTCAGGTTGACCTGCAGCCCTCAGGGAAGGTGATGATGGCAGTGCAGTACTTCTTGGAGGGAGCAACTGATACAGGTGAGACTCAGGAGATGAAGCCCACCTCTACTCTTCTCATCCTCCTCTGTTCCCCTCCTATCTGGTCTGTTTGTGATCTATATTTTATATGTCATGTTTGTCACTCTGAAGCTGTCTGTCTGCTCCCTTGGTTCTCATCTGTTCAATGCTCACCTTTGGAGTACAGACGGAGCAAGAGGGAACAGAGCAAACTGTTTGTTTGTGTTTGTGGGGACCAAAAGTCCCCACAAGAATAGTAAACAAACTCAAATTTGACCAACTGGGGACATTTTGTTGGTCCCCACGAGTGTGTGTGTGTGTGTGTGTGTGTGTAGGTGTCAGCATGGACAGAGAGGACTTGGAGAGATTGGGAGTATATGTCCACTGCATTGAATCATTTCTACAGTATCAGCCTCAGAGTCCCTGGTCCCTGTTCCAAAGTCTTTATCTCTATCCTTTTACACAAAGACCCACTCTACTGTGTGTACGTGCTATCTATTCCGCTGTCATCTGTCTCACTCTGACGCACACACACACACACACACACACACACAAACACACACACACACACACACACACACACACACACACACACACACACACACACACACACACACACACACACACACACACACACACACACACACACACACACAGGTTTTGTGTATGAATACCTGTCTGTTAGTTTTTAAACATAGTTCTCTTACTGGCTCTATAAGGTTTTGCCTGTTTTCTCAAACCAACAGTGGACCAATCACTCCAAATGTTGTCACTACTGTTCCTAACGCTACAGTGATGTTTCTTAACCATAAGGCTGTGCTGTTAGCCTGACTCTCTCCCTGTCACCTATAGAGGGAAAGCCTCCCACAAAGGAGGAGGTAGGGGGTCCCACCATAAACCGCAGACGAGGAGCCATCAAACAGGCCAAGATCCACGAGGTCAAATGTCACGAGTTCATCGCCACCTTTTTCAGACAGCCCACCTTCTGCTCCGTCTGCAGAGAGTTTGTCTGGTAAGTTATCAATGTTGTCCAGCCGCCTGTCCTCATGGCTCTTTACTCCTAGCTCTACTTTCTGTTCGCTTCATGCTAACAGAAGTCATTCCCTATTTACAAGTTTTATTATCAGTTCCATTCATCCAATTTAAGTGGCAACGTCTTGGTCGGTCTACTTTATACTGAGAGACTGAGTGGAGGGATAAGATAAGGCAATGTCTTAATATGGCCTATGATCTCCCCCTATCTATCTAACTTTAGGGGTTGTGTTTCCGGGAGTGGGTCAGAAGTCGTGCATTGTCTGGAAATACCAACACAAGACTTATCAACATTTAGCAATGTATTTGCAAAATCAGCACAGCTTCCACTACTAGTCCTGTATTATTAAACTGGAGTTGTGTTGTAGTAGAATAGGTTGTGTCTCTGGAGACGGTGGATGAGTATCTGTGTGCTGCTGTATAAACGGTGCTCACCTGTCATCTATATAGTCCATTCTCACTGTGTCTCCATTCATCATCACTGGCCCTCCACAATCTCTCACTCTTATACCTTTGTATTCTACAGGGGGCTCAACAAGCAAGGGTACAAGTGCAGACGTAAGTGTACAATAATGTGGACAACCTACTGCTATACAACCACATACACATAACATCATAGATACACATCTATAAACCCTGTAGTTATAAACACTACCTCAATGCAGAGCAGATTGTACAGCCCTACCAGTGACTTCGATATCTGCCTGTATGAATGGTGCTCACCTGTCATCAATGTACTCCATATCTCTTCTCTCCCAGAATGCAATGCAGCTATTCACAAGAAATGCATCGACAAGATCATCGGCAGGTGTACGGGCACGGCAGCCAACAGCCGGGACACTGTGGTACGTTGGGACTACTAATTAAGTAATTCATTAGATTATTTATTAATTTACTTATTTGTGTCAATCCAATGTGGAGTTTACTCCCTATGAGTTTTCCGTTCCATTGACTAAACTGGTCAGGAGGTTTTCCTCCATTAATAATGTCAACAATAGCTGTGATGCCATTAGCTGTCAAGGTGTCATAGGGTCAGAGTCCAAACTGGCAAGCATCAATCAGACATGTAACCTCGACCAAGGATGAGGTCCCCTCACATCCCCATCAATATTCATCAATAGAAAGGGCCAAAGAGCACATGTAACTGAGCTTAGAGGTTACATTCAAACAGGACGGAATTACCTTCACTCATACGTGAGGGTTGGTGAGAAGGGGTGTGTTCTGAGTTAGAAAGGGGCGTATATAAGGCCCTCTCTAGACTAGAGAGAGAGTAGGAGAGGAGACCAAGAGAAAGTGTGCCTGTCTATGACAGTCTACAGGACCCCACTGAAACTACTACAGACAGGACCTAGGCTCAGGAAGAATAACACCATGGCACGCAAAACAAAAGAAGATGGGGAGAGAACAAGGAAGGAAGGAGAGAGAGAGAGAGATGCGCGGGCCATGAGGTACCCTCCCAGGCGGGTGTTTTTCCCCCCTGGTACCGATGGATCTGGGTGTTGATGAGTTGTGTGTGTGTCCATCACAGTTCCAGAAGGAGCGCTTTAAGATCGACATGCCACACCGCTTCAAGAACCACAACTACATGAGTCCCACCTTCTGTGACCACTGTGGCAGTCTGCTGTGGGGCCTGGTCAGGCAGGGCCTCAAGTGTGAAGGTAAGGAGCCGCGTGTGTGTGTGTTGTGTCTGCATTGTCATTGTATTTAACTATATACTGTAACTCTTCTATGCTCTTGTAGATTGTGCCATGAATGTGCATCATAAGTGTCAGGATAAAGTGGCCAACCTTTGTGGAATCAACCAGAAACTACTGGCTGAAGCACTTACACAAGTCAGCCAGGTGAGTGAGGGAGCTGATTGTGTGCATGTGCAAGCGTGCAGGCATGTGTGTGAATGTGTGTTCTTGCAAGTGCATGTGTGGGTGTATGTGCGTTGACATATGTTACTGAATGCGTGTGACACCTGACCCAGATCTACTGTATCTGTATGGCTATGGGAACCTGAGCTTCTTGTCCTGGTCCCAGTTTTTTTTAAGTTCTGGATTTCGGCTATCGGGTAGGATAAAATGCATCGAAAAATAATTAATAGGACGGGAGTCCCAATTGAAGTCAATGATTTGTCTGTTCTATTCATTCTATTTCTATGCATTTTATCCTATCCGATGGGTGAAATCCAGATAGATAACTTCTGAAAAACTGGGCCCTGGTATGTTTATGGACAGGAAGACTTTTTGGGGTGCTGAGTCTTCCATCAACCCTAATGCTCCTTATCATGGCCCTGTCTAGCCAATAGCAATTAACTACCTTCCCCTGGACACTATGTTTATATATTATGTTATGACTAAGGTCTGACTGAATAAGCTGCTATGTCATTCTTAAGTCATTATGTAGGCCGTATAACAATGGGGTCAAGTGAAATGCTGTATGACTGTTCAACAACAGTATTTTACAGCCCTGTCCCCATACAGGGTAATGCATCTTTGTTTATGGATATCTGTCAAAGGTGACAACGAAGGTCTTATTTGCTTCTCCCTCTCATCACCCTTCTATATACAGTGGGGAGAACAAGTATTTAATACACTGTCGATTTTGAAGGTTTTCCTACTTACAAAGCATGTAGAGGTCTGTCATTTTTTATCATAGGTACACTTCAACTGTGAGAGACGGAATCTAAAACAAAAATCCAGAAAATCACATTGTATGATTTTTAAGTAATTAATTTGCATTTTATTGCATGACATAAGTATTTGATCACCTACCAACCAGTAAGAATTCCGTCTCTCACAGACCTGTTAGTTTTTCTTTAAGAATCCCTCCTGTTCTCCACTCATTACCTGTATTAACTGCACCTGTTTGAACTCGTTACCTGTATAAAAGACACCTGTCCACACACTCAATCAAACAGACTCCAACCTCTCCACAATGGCCAAGACCAGAGAGGGTGTCAGGACATCAGGGATACAATTGTAGACCTGCACAAGGCCGGGATGGGCTACAGGACAATAGGCAAGCAGCTTGGTGAGAAGGCAACAACTGTTGTCGCAATTATTAGAAAATGGAAGAAGTTCAAGATGACGGTCAATCACCCTCGGTCTGGGGCTCCATGCAATATCTCACCTCGTGGGGCATCAATGATCATGAGGAAGGTGAGGGATCAGCCCAGAACTACACGGCAGGACCTGGTCAATGACCTGAAGAGAGCTGGGACCACAGTCTCAAAGAAAACCATTAGTCCCCCTGCTCAAGCCAGCGCATGTCCAGGCCCGTCTGAAGTTTGCCAATGACCATCTGGATGATCCAGAGGATCATGTGGTCATGTGGTCTGATGAGACAAAAATAGAGCTTTTTGGTCTAAACTCCACTCGCCATGTTTGGAGGAAGAAGAAGGATGAGTACAACCCCAAGAACACCATCCCAACTGTGAAGCATGGAGGTGGAAACATCATTCTTTGGGGATGCTTTTCTCCAAAGGGGACAGGACGACTGCACCGTATTGAGGGGAGGATGGATGGGGCCATGTATCGCGAGATCTTGGCCAACAACCTCCTTCCCTCAGTAAGAGTATTGAACATGGGTCGTGGCTGGGTCTTCCAGCATGACAACGACCCAAAACACACAGCCAGGGCAACTAAGGAGTGGCTCCGTAAGAAGCATCTCAAGGTCCTGGAGTGTCCTAGCCAGTCTCCAGACCTGAACCCAATAGAAAATCTTTGGAGGGAGCTGAAAGTCTGTATTGCCCAGCGACAGCCCCGAAACCTGAAGGATTTGGAGAAGGTCTGTATGCAGGAGTGGGCCAAAATCCCTGCTGCAGTGTGTGCAAACCTGGTCAAGAACTACAGGAAATGTATGATCTCTGTAATTGCAAACAAAGGTTTCTGTACCAAATATTAAGTTCTGCTTTTCTGATGTATCAAATACTTATGTCATGTAATAAAATGCAAATTAATTACTTAAAAATCATACAATGTGATTTTCTGGATTTTTGTTTTAGATTCCGTCTCTCACAGTTGAAGTGTACCTATGATAAAAATGACAGACCTCTACATGCTTTGTAAGTAGAAAACACTGCCGATTTTGCAGGTTATCAAATACTTCTCCCCACTGTATGTATTATCTCTCCCTATATTTCCTGTATGTCTTTCAGAAATCCTCCACTCGGCGCTTGGACCCAACCCTAGCTGACCCAGATATAGGGGTCTATCAGGAAGTCAATAGGAATTCCACTAGTGGTCTGGATGTTAATGGTCAGTCTGTGTTTGATTTTATGAACATATTTGATGTGTTATTTTAAATGAGTTGAAATCAAGTTTGTGTGAATGGTCTGGAGTAAAATATGTTTTTATATATAACGTTAATTATAATGATGATTATGATGACAATTGTGGTGATGACTTTATAAGCTGTGTCTTCCCCAGACGGCCACCCTTATGGCAGGCTGTGGAAGGGCTCCAGCCCGCATCCCCCATCTCGCCTCACCCACCTGACACTCATCAACGTAGACAACTTTGTCTTTCACAAGGTCCTAGGCAAGGGCAGCTTTGGCAAGGTAAGCCTGGTACAGCAGACATTCAGGATTCCAGAGCAGTAAAGCAGTAAAGCTCACCACAGTACAGTTCATATACAATGAAGCAGTAGGGACAACAGACTTTAATATTACCACCAATATAATATTTAATCAGGCTCTCCTCTCTTCTTTCCTTTATTCTGTTCCTCCTCTCTTCAACCCCCCCCCCCCTCCTCTCCCCAGGTCCTGCTGGCAGAGTTGAAAGGTCAGGGGGAGTGGTTTGCGGTGAAGGCCCTGAAGAAAGACGTGGTTCTGATGGATGATGATGTGGAGTGTACCATGGTGGAGAAGAGAGTCCTGGCCCTGGCCTGGGACAACCCCTTCCTCACACACCTCTACTCCACCTTCCAGTCCAAGGTACAGACTGTAGCCCTACACACACTCCTTGGTCCTCTTACTTACTGTGTGCCATTCTGGTTATAATAGCAACATATAGCAGCAATATTTTTTCTGATTAACATTACTAATAACAATAAGTGTCTACAAAAGCTGTCTCCAATAAGAAGTGATGTAAACACAGACTCGCTATCATAGCTCATTACACTACTACTGTGCTAGGTAGCTTTACAGTATGTGTTATGATGCCTGACTTTGACCGTGTTGTTCACAGGAACACCTGTTCTTTGTCATGGAATATCTGAATGGAGGAGACCTGATGTTCCATATTCAGGAGAAGGGACGCTTTGACCTCTACAGAGCAACGTGAGTTTCCCCAGTCACACAGACAGAGATAAACACACACCCCTAATGTCACTATTACTCACTCATAGAGACATACAGACACTCACCACCAATACTTTGATGGAAACCAGACAGCTATAAAGCAAAGACGGTGTTTACACAGTGTGAGACTGTAGCTGTGTGTTATGGGGTTATGGGGTTTCCCTGCTACATACAGGGAAATTATGCATTGGTGGATTTTGGGTTGGTCACCGTTCATGGGTAGCTGTTCACCATGCAAAGGAATGTGTGTGTCTCTCTCTGTCAGTGTGACTGTATTTGTTTTTGCAGGAGTCCCACAAGAGAAAGACTATATTCAGATAGTTTGAGTGAGGTCAACCACAGAGAAGGTACAGAGTCGCATGGCTGTTGAGCCCTTCTGAGTGTGGATCTGAAATGGGATGTGGTGTTAAAGTTTTTCAGTCATTAGGTACCTCTATCCCCTCTATGCTCAGGACAGGTGAGATGACAGGAGACATTCACTTCTACACTGTTGCCAGCTATACCTGATCCAGCATTGGCATCTGCTCCTATTGTCCTCACCCACGCTCCCCAAGGACCGTCTCAGAATGTTCACCTCTCTGCTCTCACTCTATTAATCATTAACTAATTGTGTGTTTGTGTGTGCGCGCGTGTGTGTGTGTGTGCAGCACACAAGCTGGCAGTGCAGAATGGAAAGTCTTGTGGGTTTGGTTTCCTGGTTATGTAATATGTTTCCCAGGGTAGTTTGGTGAACTGTTGAGTTTCAAATGAGTTCCACTATCACATAACAATAAACCTGTATCCAATAACTGACCCTAAGCATCTTAACGCAGTGGCACAGAGACACTGGGCCACACCCTAAAAACACTTAACACAGTAAAACCCAATACTTACTGAGTTGCCTCTTCACAATTTGGCATACTGTTGTGAGGTTCCCCCAGAATACTACACTGTGTATGTGTGTGTCTACATGCATGTGCGTGTGTGTGTGAGTGTATATGGGTCATTCCACCAATAGAATGCCTTTTGGGTAGTATCATTTGGTAAAGAAATTCAATAATTTTAACATTCTGTCATAAAGACCACATGTTCTTCATAAAAACATGTTTTCCCAACTAAAGATGTCATGTACTGTCATGTTGTGTCTTGTCGCTGTCCTTTCCCTTCACCCTGTCTCCCTCTGCTGGTCGTTGTTAGGTTACCTTTTCTCCCCCTCTTTTCCCCCAGCTGTGCCTTGTCTCCTCCTAACCACCTCGTCACCCCTTTTCCCACCTGTTCCCTTTTTCCCTCTGATTAGGTCCCTATATCTCTCTCTGTTTCTGCTCCTGTCCTTGTCGGATTCTTGTTTGTTGTGTTTCATGCCTGAGCCAGACTATCGTCATGTTTGCTGTAACCTTGTCCTGTCCTGTCGGAATCTGCCGGTCTATCTGAGCCTACCTATGTTTGGTTATTAAAGAAGCTCTGTTTAAGTTAGTTCGCTTTTGGGTCCTCATTCACTCACCGTAACAGAAGAATCCGACCAAGAATGGACCCAGCGACTTCGGATCCTCTCCACTCAGCCGTCGAGATCCAGGGAGCGATGCTAGGCAGACACGAGCAGGAATTGTCTGCTGCTCGACATGCCGTTGAGACCCTGGCCACCCAAGTCTCCAACCTCACAGAACAGGTTCACCATCTCCGCCTCGATCCACCGGCCACTTCCAGGGCTCTCGAATCTCCGGAGCCCAGAATCAATAACCCGCCGTGTTACTCTGGGGAGCCCACTGAATGCCGCTCGTTCCTCACCCAGTGTGATATTGTGTTTTCTCTCCAGCCCAACACTTACTCCAGGAGCACTGCTCGTGTCGCCTACGTCATATCTCTCCTTATTGGACGGGCTCGTGAGTGGGGCACGGCAATCTGGGAGGCAAGGGCTGAGTGTACTAACCAGTATCAGGACTTTAAGGAGGAGATGATACGGGTTTTTGATCGATCTGTTTTTGGGGAGGAGGCTTCCAGGGCCCTGTCTTCCCTATGTCAAGGTAATCGATCCATAACAGACTACTCTATTGAGTTTCGCACTCTTGCTGCCTCCAGTGGCTGGAACGAGCCGGCTTTGCTCGCTCGTTTTCTGGAGGGTCTCCGCGCAGAGGTAAAGGATGAGATTCTCTCCCGGGAGGTTCCTTCCAGCGTGGATTCCTTGATTGAACTCGCTATTCGCATTGAGCGACGGGTTGATCTTCGTCACCGAGCTCGTGGAAAGGAGCTCGCGTTCTCCGTTGCCCCCCTCTCCGCATCACTACCATCTTCCTCTGCCGGCTCGGGTGCTGAGCCCATGCAGCTGGGAGGTATCCGCATCTCGACTAAGGAGAGGGAACGGAGAATCACCAACCGCCTCTGTCTCTATTGCGGTTCCGCTGGTCATTTTGTCATTTCATGTCCAGTAAAAGGCCAGAGCTCATCAGTAAGCGGAGGGCTACTGGTGAGCGCTACTACTCCTGTCTCTCCTTCAAGATCCTGCACTACCTTGTCGGTCCATCTACGCTGGACCGGTTCGTCAGCTTCCTGCAGTGCCTTAATAGACTCTGGGGCGGAGGGCTGTTTTATGGACGAGACCTGGGCTCGGGAACATGACATTCCTCTCAGACAGTTAAAGGAGCCCACGGCCTTGTTCGCCCTGGATGGTAGTCCTCTCCCCAGGATTCAGCGTGAGACGCTACCTTTAACCCTCACTGTTTCTGGTAATCATAGTGAAACCATTTCTTTTTTAATTTTTCGTTCACCTTTTACACCTGTTGTTTTGGGCCATCCCTGGCTAGTTTGTCATAATCCTTCCATTAATTGGTCTAGTAATTCTATCCTCTCCTGGAACGTCTCTTGTCATGTGAAATGTTTAATGTCTGCTATCCCTCCTGTTTCCTCTGTCTCTTCTTCACAGGAGGAGCCTGGTGATTTGACAGGGGTGCCGGAGGAATATCACGATCTGCGCACGGTGTTCAGTCGGTCCAGGGCCACCTCTCTTCCTCCACACCGGTCGTATGATTGTAGTATTGATCTCCTTCCGGGAACCACCCCCCCCCGGGGTAGACTATACTCTCTGTCGGCTCCCGAACGTAAGGCTCTCGAAGATTATTTGTCTGTAGCTCTTGACGCGGGTACCATAGTCCCCTCCTCCTCTCCCGCCGGAGCGGGGTTTTTTTTTGTCAAGAAGAAGGACGGGTCTCTGCGCCCCTGCATAGATTATCGAGGGCTGAATGACATAACAGTGAAGAATCGTTATCCGCTTCCTCTTATGTCTTCAGCCTTCGAGATCCTGCAGGGAGCCAGGTTTTTCACTAAGTTGGACCTTCGTAACGCTTACCATCTCGTGCGCATCAGGGAGGGGGACGAGTGGAAGACGGCGTTTAACACTCCGTTAGGGCACTTTGAATACCGGGTTCTTCCTTTCGGCCTCGCTAACGCTCCAGCTGTCTTTCAGGCATTAGTCAATGATGTCCTGAGAGACATGCTGAACATCTTTGTTTTCGTTTACCTTGACGATATCCTGATTTTTTTCACCGTCACTCCAGATTCATGTTCAGCACGTTCGACGTGTCCTCCAGCGCCTTTTAGAGAATTGTCTTTTTGTGAAGGCTGAGAAGTGCACTTTTCATGCCTCCTCCGTCACATTTCTCGGTTCTGTTATTTCCGCTGAAGGCATTAAGATGGATCCCGCTAAGGTCCAAGCTGTCATTGATTGGCCCGTCCCTAAGTCACGCGTCGAGCTGCAGCGCTTTCTCGGCTTCGCGAACTTCTATCGTCGTTTCATCCGTAATTTCGGTCAGGTGGCAGCTCCTCTCACAGCTCTTACTTCTGTCAAGACGTGCTTTAAGTGGTCCGTTTCCGCCCAGGGAGCTTTTGATCTCCTCAAGAATCGTTTTACATCCGCTCCTATCCTTGTTACACCTGACGTCTCTAGACAGTTCGTTGTCGAGGTTGACGCGTCAGAGGTGGGCGTGGGAGCCATTCTTTCTCAGCGCTCCCTCTCTGACGACAAGGTCCACCCATGCGCGTATTTTTCTCATCGCCTGTCGCCGTCGGAACGTAACTATGATGTGGGTAACCGCGAACTGCTCGCCATCCGGTTAGCCCTAGGCGAATGGCGACAGTGGTTGGAGGGGGCGACCGTTCCTTTTGTCGTTTGGACTGACCATAGGAACCTTGAGTACATCCGTTCTGCCAAACGACTTAATGCGCGTCAGGCGCGTTGGGCGCTATTTTTCGCTCGTTTCGAGTTCGTGATTTCTTATCGTCCGGGCTCTAAGAACACCAAGCCTGATGCTTTGTCTCGTCTCTTCAGTTCTTCAGTAGCCTCCACTGACCCCGAGGGGATTCTCCCTGAGGGGCGTGTTGTCGGGTTGACTGTCTGGGGAATTGAGAGGCAGGTAAAGCAAGCGCTCACTCACACTCCGTCGCCGCGCGCTTGTCCTAGGAACCTTCTTTTCGTTCCCGTTCCTACTCGTCTGGCCGTTCTTCAGTGGGCTCACTCTGCCAAGTTAGCCGGCCACCCTGGCGTTCGGGGTACGCTTGCTTCCATTCGCCAGCGTTTTTGGTGGCCCACCCGGGAGCATGACACGCGTCGTTTCGTGGCTGCTTGTTCGGTCTGCGCGCAGACTAAGTCCGGTAACTCTCCTCCTGCCGGCCGTCTCAGGCCGCTTCCTCTTCCCTCTCGACCGTGGTCTCACATCGCCTTAGATTTTGTCACCGGACTGCCTTCGTCAGCGGGGAAGACTGTTATTCTTACGGTTGTCGATAGGTTCTCTAAGGCGGCTCATTTCATTCCCCTTGCTAAGCTTCCTTCTGCTAAAGAGACGGCACAAATCATCATCGAGAATGTTTTCAGAATTCATGGCCTTCCGTCAGACGTCGTTTCGGACAGAGGTCCGCAATTCACGTCTCAATTTTGGAGGGAGTTTTGCCGTTTGATTGGGGCTTCCGTCAGTCTCTCTTCCGGCTTTCACCCCCAGTCTAACGGTCAAGCAGAACGGGCCAATCAGACTATTGGTCGCATCTTACGCAGTCTTTCTTTTCGCAACCCTGCGTCTTGGTCAGAACAGCTCCCCTGGGCAGAATACGCCCACAACTCGCTTCCTTCGTCTGCGACCGGGCTATCTCCTTTTCAGAGTAGCCTCGGGTACCAGCCTCCGCTGTTCTCATCTCAGTTCGCCGAGTCCAGCGTCCCCTCCGCTCAGGCTTTTGTCCAACGTTGCGAGCGCACCTGGAAGAGGGTCAGGTCTGCACTTTGCCGTTATAGGACGCAGACTGTGAGGGCTGCTAATAAGCGTAGAACTAAGAGTCCTAGATATTGTCGCGGTCAGAGAGTTTGGCTCTCCACTCAGAACCTTCCCCTTAAGACGGCTTCTCGCAAGTTGACCCCGCGGTTCATTGGTCCGTTCCGTATTTCTCGGGTCATTAATCCTGTCGCAGTTCGACTTCTTCTTCCGCGATACCTTCGTCGCGTCCACCCGGTCTTCCATGTCTCCTGCATCAAGCCCGTCCTTCGCGCCCCCGCTCGTCTTCCCCCCCCCCCCCCCCCCATCCTTGTCGAGGGCGCACCCATCTACAGGGTCCGTAGAATTTTGGACATGCGTCCTCGGGGCCGTGGTCACCAGTACCTCGTAGATTGGGAGGGGTACGGTCCTGAGGAGAGGAGTTGGGTTCCCTCTCGGGACGTGCTGGACCGTGCGCTGATCGAGGATTTCCTCCGTTGCCGCCAGGTTTCCTCCTCGAGTGCGCCAGGAGGCGCTCGGTGAGTGGGGGGGTACTGTCATGTACTGTCATGTTGTGTCTTGTCGCTGTCCTTTCCCTTCACCCTGTCTCCCTCTGCTGGTCGTTGTTAGGTTACCTTTTCTCCCCCTCTTTTCCCCCAGCTGTGCCTTGTCTCCTCCTAACCACCTCGTCACCCCTTTTCCCACCTGTTCCCTTTTTCCCTCTGATTAGGTCCCTATATCTCTCTCTGTTTCTGCTCCTGTCCTTGTCGGATTCTTGTTTGTTGTGTTTCATGCCTGAGCCAGACTATCGTCATGTTTGCTGTAACCTTGTCCTGTCCTGTCGGAATCTGCCGGTCTATCTGAGCCTACCTATGTTTGGTTATTAAAGAAGCTCTGTTTAAGTTAGTTCGCTTTTGGGTCCTCATTCACTCACCGTAACAAAAGAGGTTAAATTTAAAAAAATACTTTAGTAAGTGCCAAATAAAGTAACAGGGTTGACCCTAACACAGATGTTTTCAACATCAAATCCATTTGCGCGTAACAGGGTTGACCTTAAAATGAGGTACAGAGGTAAATGAATCAGTAATCACATGAAATAAATAATAATCTTCAGAAATGACTGTCAAAACAACAAAATAACTAGGGCTTTACCATGATGGTGGAAACTTGGGGGTTAAGTGGGTTACAATATTCCAAGAAGTCAGAAAAACATGTGAGGGACATGTCTAAATGTGAGGGACATGTCTAAATGTTTTAAAATTCAATATTGGTGCACTATTTCTACTTAAAATATCAAGCGATCTGTTCGCTGAACAAACTACCCATATGATGGTGTGTGTGTAGCCGGTTGATACCAGGACATCTTAGATACGGCTGATGCGTGTGACGGTATCTACTTGTGTGTTGAGTGAGAGTCAGAGGAGAAACCTGTCTGGACAAAGCTTACTTCAAGTCAATCATTCAGTCTCTCAATCCCAATCAATCACCAGCGACAAAAGCATACACAGTCTCTCTCCACCTATGTCAAGGCCCAATCAGTTTCCCCATGTCAGAGTTGAAAAGAGAAGCAGGTCAGAGATACTGTAGGCTAATCCTTCAGCTCTGGCTAGGCTGGGGCCACTGGGCCAGGAGCACCTCTCAGGTTTCACCCTACAGTATGAGGCCATTGTTCAGCTCTCCTCTCTGAGCACCACTCTATACAAATGGCCTCTTCAATAATGCAGCTAGCTACACACTGGACTGGAGTCCTCAGCGACAGACAGCAGTGTTCAGGGACTAACTCAATAGGAAAGTAGATAGAGTAGTACTCTGCTGCCAGCCAGCTGGATCTCTAGACTGTGTAGTGATGTTTATCTCTCTTTTTCCTCCCTCCTTTCTTCTCTCCCTCCCTCCAGGTTCTACTCTGCTGAGATCATCTGTGGCCTTCAGTTTCTGCATTCCAAAGGGATCATTTACAGGTAAATAGCAAATGCCATCATCAGCACTCTAATGTACACTCACTAACTTCTTACTCACTCAATCACATTACCATACAGATAAAAGAAAATGGCCAGAGCCCTTCCACCAAGGATTGATATAGTGATAGTATCACGTTGTGGGACAGTGAGTATGTGATTATTAGCTGTGCTTTTCTGTACTGTCACAACTCTAGTCACCCTCTCAACCTTTCTACACCACACATTTCTTCCCATCCTGTCTTACCTCCAACTCTCCCTCACTTGTTTTGTCTTTCTGCCCTCAGAGACCTGAAGTTGGATAACGTGATGTTGGATCATAGCGGCCACGTAAAGATAGCAGACTTTGGCATGTGTAAGGAGAACGTGTTTGGAGAGAGCCTAGCCACAACCTTCTGTGGGACTCCTGACTACATCGCTCCAGAGGTATGGAACACAGACATACACTCTCAGAAAAAAGGGTTCCAAAAGGGTTCTTTGGCTGTCTACATATGAGAACCCTTTTTTGGTTCCAGGTATAACTCTTTTGGGTTCCATGTAGAACCCTCTGTGGAAAGGGTTCTACCTGGAACCAAAAGGGTAATTTAAAGGGTTATCCTATGAGGACAGCCGAAGAACCCTTTTAGGTTCTAGATAGCACCTTTCTTTCTAAGGGTATACTGTTTACATGGCTGCATCTCATGACACCCTATTCCCTATTTAGTACCCTACTTTTGACCAGAGCCAAAGTAGTGCACTCTGAGAGATGGGTTTAGGTGACAACATCACAAAAACGATGCGCACGCTTCAATGGGGCAAAAGTCTGTGTCCATGTGTTGTTGTGATTCTGGATGACGAGATAGCTAGCAACAATGACAAGAAGCTGCCATGTGGGGAATCATAGGTGGCTGTTTTGAGTTTTTTTCACTGATGTCAAGTTTATGCTAATATGGCAACAACTTTGAAGCTAGCTAACCAACAACTGTAATGATGTATTTGAGAGACAACAAGTGTTCATTGTGGAAATGTATTTATGTTTTCAATAAAAATTGGAGACTAAGTACAGTTTACATGTTCTCAACAATCTAAGCCAACCCTGTCTGTTTTGCCCCCTTAGTTGAGTCTGTTTCTCTCCTCCTTTGTGTGTTTTTACCCTTGTTCACTGTTTCTCTCCTCCTTTGTGTGTTTTTATCCCTTGCTCACTGTTTCTCTCCTCCGGTTTTGTTGCTACACCACCAACCTGTCGATAGGGTATTATTTGAGAAGCAATCACTGCAAATATACCTTTGCGAGTGTCTCACTATGATGATGTTACTGACCGCGTCTTTCTATCTGATGACGTCACTTTTAGATACTGCTGGGTCAGAAGTACTCCTTCTCCGTGGACTGGTGGTCATTCGGGGTGCTGCTGTACGAGATGCTGATTGGTCAGTCACCCTTCCATGGTGATGACGAGGACGAGCTTTTTGAGTCTATCCGCATGGACACGCCACACTACCCTCGCTGGATCACCAAGGAGGCCAAGGACCTGATGGAGAAGGTCTGCTCACCCCCATTCCCTCCTCCCATACAGTGTCCTATTCTGCCTCGGAGTCTATTTCTCTCCTCCTTTGTGTGTTTTTATCCCTTACTCTCTGTTTCTCTCCTCCGCCGCTGCAGCTGTTTGAGAGAGACTCAACTCGCAGGCTAGGCATCGTTGATAACATTCGTGTCCACCCCTTCTTCAAGACCATCAGCTGGCCCGCCCTGGAGAGGAGGGAGGTGGAACCCCCCTTCAGACCCAAAGTGGTACGGTCTAGACATGGGGTTTTATAGTGATGATAAAACAGTTGTAATATATAGGCCTACCATAATATAACGCACAGTATTTGGAGTCGTTTCAAAGGGGAGAAGAGGCTGTCACTGACAGCCATTCATGTCTCTAACAAAGATCTACAATAATTTAACTACTGAATGCTCAGTAGAAATTAGGCATAATTTGATTCATCACCGATTGTCTCTATGTATCACTTATCCTCCCTACTGATTGACATCTCTCCTGCCAATAACAGAAAGCCCCCAATGACTGCAGCAACTTCGACCGGGAGTTCCTCAGTGAGAAACCCTGCCTTTCCCATGGTGACAAGAACTTCATGGATTCCATGGACCAATCAGCTTTCACCGGGTTCTCCTTCATCAACCCAGAGATGGAGCTTCTCCTGGAAAAGTGAGGGAAGGGCCTGTCAACCAATCCCCATGCTCTTAGTTCTCAGTGACATTACTGGGGTCATAGGGGACGCCAGCGATACGTTACTAATGGGTCGTTCCATGAAATGGTTGCCTTTTGGACATGCAAACTTTTAAGAAATTAATTTACAAATATATTTTCTTTCAACATTCGATTGCATTCAATGTGATCAAACTCTCAACTTGAGTGAGCTGTTCAATGTTCAGTATTTGTGACTGTAATAGAAGCACAAGCAGTCTCCTACGGAAAAACACATTTTTCCATCTCAGACATAAAAGTCCTATGAACTAAGAGCATTTCATCTTCATTTGTACCACATTGTCAACCCTGTTACAGACACTTATGTAACTGCCTAACTATTATTTAAATGCATGTTTGAGATAAATCCAACATTTTCTCATTGATTAAGTATTCCTTGAACAAATAACTCACGTATAATATCAAACTGATAAAGTTACCGTTGGGCCTCTAACAGGGTTGACGATAACATTGTTGAGGTTTTAGGTGAAGATCATCCATTACTCCTCATGTGGTGAAGAGCATGGGACCACATGGTGCTCATGAAATTAGGAACTATATTTATGTTCCACACATAATGAAAGTTTAATCAAATAAAAAATATTCCTAACATTAATTGAGCGAACGGGGTTAATGTGTTGAGATCGACCACCTCAGTCAAAGATGATAAAACAATTATAAATAGACCAAAAAGAGAGAGAGAGGACTTCCTTCCCTTTCCACCATGCTTTTCAGAAGACCCAATTGATGTCCACTGCTGTGAATCATTTAAATTGGTGGGAATGGTCCATTATTTAAAAGAGGAAAAATTGTTTGCATAAGGGTTGGCCTTAAAAATGAGGGACAGACGTGAATGCATCACTAATCACATGAATATAAATAATCATCTTCAGAAATGACTGTCATAGCAGCACAATAACTAGACCTTTACAATGATGGTGAAATGTTGAGATATTTTGGGATTAAGTGGGTTGAAATGTTCCTAGAAGTGACACAGGGTGGATGGAGGAACAAGTCAAAATGCAGAATTTTGGCCTTTATTCAGGTAAAAAAAACCTGATTTATTGAATTCTCAATGTGGTTTAAATTATAGTGCACTTCATTTACAGGCTTTTAAAATTCAATATTGGTGCATCATTTCTACTTACAATATCAAAGGGATGCAAAAGGTATCCATCTGGTGAAACGACCCTAGGGTCAGGGTCAGTTTGTCAAGGTGTCCTCATTCATGTGATCAAACCCTCAACTTGAGTGAGCTGTTGTATGTTTAGTATTTGTGACTGCAATAGAAGCACAAGCAGTCTTTGGTACTTAGAGAAATTATAGGATTTAAACGTATACAGGAATGGGCCTCTGTTGTAGGTGTTACTGTTTTGTGTGCATGCTAGGGTGTCCAGATGTACACAGGGGGCCTTATATTTTAATGTTGTGACTTGTATTAGGGTTGGAAGGTGTATGTGTGTGCGTGTTTGTGGCTGTGAAAGGAAATGTTTAAAGACCTCATACCAACACCAACCACCTCTCAATCACAACAACCTCTAAATGTGTCACATGTTCTTGAAAGACTAACTTAATCCAAATGTCCAGTTCGTCACTGCATGGGGAGCCTTTGCCTCTATTGTGTGGTCATTTGGACTGTGTGCCATGTAGTGTTAAGAAGACCAAAAGTTCAGACTGAGAAACTACAGGAATCGCTGCCGTTACATGTAGCCTCATATGGGACAGGGAAAGATTTGGTGTATGATTATTGTGCTTATTGTGTATGATGCTATGTGAAAGTCTTTATTTCAATTGAACTCATTGAGATGCTGTATATAGATCTATATATCTATATGTATATTGTTGTAAAAGGTATATTATTGGTGTGCTAAGGATGTGCTTTTTTTACTGTCTCCATCTTTTACATCTTAATAAAAAATCATCAACTCCTAGTGTCTTCAGTCATTCTACCATATAAAGCACTTTAGATAGCAGGGAGTGACGTTTTATAAACCACGCTATCACTGCACTCAAGAAGAAATGGCATTTGCTTTTTGCAAATTGTGAACAGACACAGAAACGAACACAATTGGCACAAGTAAATGTCCATTCTAAAATAATTTTTATGTTTTGGTATGCGATGTTGAACGTAACATAGCAGTATTCCCATGAGACTTCCATTTCTTATTTACGGTAGTTCCTGCATCCAAAACTCAACCGTTGGGGTGACCACGCCGCCTAGCGGGCCCACTTGCATAATATACACACGTTCTGGTGACGTTGTAGTGACTTTCCATGTGTACGGAAGTTGATAGCATGAAATCTCTAAAGCTGTATGTAGTCAGGTCTGGTCATACGATCCACCAGAAAAGACAAATGGCACAAAAATTAGTACAGATTCATACTTCATAACGCACTTACTGTCCGTATCTGTGAGTCTGCTCCTTTTCACGGTGCAGTTTCTGGAGAAGCCTTGTCACAAGCCTCAAAGGAAGAGGGCTAGCTAGCTAGCTGTACGATGAGTTCCCAAGATATGTTGAAGAATGCCTCCACTCTCGCGTCATACAATGTCTTGCTTCAGGTAAAGTAGCTAGCTATTATAATTAGCTATGCCAAACTCCTTTTTTTCACTTGATAACAATAGTGTCCTTGATAAAATTCCTTATATCCACTCCCTCAGAGTAGCATGTGGAGGACATACTTTTAAGTTAGTTGTAGTGAAATATCCTTTTATGTAGCAATTTTTTCTATTTTATATATTCTATTTTCTAGCAGTTGTTGATACGATTATCTAGCCAATATGCGTTATGCTGTATTTGTCACATGCGCCGAATACAACAGTGAAATGCCTACTTACATGCCCTTAACAAACAATGCAGTTTTAAGAGCGAAAATACGTGAAATAAAAGTAACAAATAATTAAAGAGCAACAGTAAAATGACAATAACGAGTTTGGTATCGGTACAGAGTCAATGTGCGATCGGTTAGCACCGGTTAGTCGAGATAATTGAGGTTATATGTACATCCGTCTCGCTGAGGGAGACTGAGCCTCTTCTGAGCGCAGAGGACCAGAAGTGGGCATCTATTAGCTCAGTGCGCTATCAGGCAGCGGCCCACTCCATTGGCTACAAAGGTAGGAAACATCAGGACTGGTTCGATGACACCATCACAACCTTACTGGACAATATGCACAGGGCTACTCTCAACAGCCCCACATCTGTTACCCTTCGCAAGCAATGGCGCAAACAACCTTGCGTGCTCTGCAGAACAAATGGTGGACGATAAGTCACAGGAAATCCACATTTCTACCAATCAACTAAAGCACATTTATTTTTTATGTAACCTTTATTTAACTAGGCAAGTCAGTTAAGAACAAATTCTTATTTACAATGACGGCCTACCCCGGCCACACCCTAACCCAGACGACGCTGGGTCAATTGTGCGCCACCCTATAGGACTCCCAATCACGGCCGGTTGTGATACAGCCTGGAATCGAACCAGGGTCTGTAGTGACGCCTCTAACACTGAGATGCAGTGACTTACACCACTGCGCCACTCGGGAACCGGGCCCTAGAAGTTGGCCCTAGAAGTCGCTCCATCTATGGCCCAAGAAGTCGCTCCATCACTCCCATGAAAACAGCTGATGGTCTGACTCTCTTGAAGGACTAAAACTAGATCCTGATGAAGTGGGCTGACCACTTTGACGCACTACTCAATCAGCACTTTCCTACAGGCCTTCCTAGAGGTGTTATCAGCTATACGTTCCCTCAAGAACAACAAGACTCCTGGCGCTGACAGCATCCCGGCAGAGCTACTTAAGAAGGGAGGTTACTTCTGCACCAGAATGCTCCACCAGTACATCACTGAGGTTTGGGACCATGAGATCGTCCCTCAACAGTGGCGGGATGCAAACATTGTCACCATCTATAAGAACAAGGGTGACAAGTCCATCTGCGGCAACAGCCGGGGGATATCCCTTCTGGCTGTTGCCGGCAAGGTCCTGGCCACGGTGATGCTCACAGGCTGGCGAACAACATCACAGAGGAACTGCTGCCGGAGTGTGGATTCAGAAAGAACAGGAGTATGGTTGACATGATATTCATGGCACAGCAACTTCAGGAGAAGTGCCGTGAACAACATTAGGACCTTTTCATGGCCTTTGTCGACCTCTTCAAGGCCTTCGACACTGTGAGCAGGGAACTACTATGGGGCATTCTACTCAAATTTGGCTGTCCAGACATATTTATCAACATCCTTTGCCAGTTCCATGATGGGATGATGGCTCGGGAGGCCAGGAGTCCGTGCACTTTGGTTTGAGGCAGGGGTGTGTGCTGGCACCAGTACTCTTTAACATCTTCCTCCTATGTGTCACCCAGCTTCTCCACAAGCTTGAGGACAGCAGCGGGTTGCGGTGGACTTCAGGCTGGATGGAAACCTATTCAACAACAGGAGGCTCCAAGCAACCACCAAGGTTTTGATGGAGTGGTTTCTTGAACTGCAGTGTGCTGATGACTGTGCTCTTGTGGTCCACACTCCGTAAGACCTTCAGTCCATCCTTGTAGCGGCTGTGAGGGTCTATAGTAGGATGGGACTGTCTCTCAACACCACCAAGACAGAGGTGGTCTGCCAATTGAGATCCAGCCCTCCACCCACCATGACTGTCTTCACCATTGAACACAAATCACTGGCAATAGTCCCGTCCTTCAAATACCTGGGCAGCATCCTTTCGGAGGACTGCAGCATCGACCTCAAAATTCAAAATAGGATCAAGCAAGCATCAGCTGCCTTCGGGAAACTCAGACGCAAGGTTTTCCAAAACAGGGATCTCCACCTCCACACCAAAGTCGCCATCTATTAAGCCGTCTGCATCACCACACTCCTTTACAACTGTGAAGCCTGGGCCACTTACAGTCGCCACAACAAGCAGCTAAAGTGATCCCACATAAGATGCCTGCAGGGCATCCTGGGAATCATCTGGTGCAACAGTGTGGCTCATACAGATATACTAAGACCAACTGCAAGAGTATGGAGGCCATGGTCACCCAACACCAACTGCAAGAGTATGTAGGCCATGGTCACCCAACACCAACTGCAAGAGTATGGAGGCCGTGGTCCCCCAACACCAACTGCAAGAGTATGGAGGCCGTGGTCCCCCAACACCAACTGCAAGAGTATGGAGGCCGTGGTCACCCAACACCGACTGCAAGAGTATGGAGGCCATGGTCACCCAACACCGACTGCAAGAGTATGGAGGCCGTGGTCCCCCAACACCAACTGCAAGAGTATGGAGGCCGTGGTCCCCCAACACCGACTGCAAGAGTATGGAGGCCATGGTCCTCCAACACCAACTGCGCTCGCTTGGGTATGTCATTAGAATGTTTCAGGAGCGCTTGCCGCAGAACATCCTGGCCGGTGGTCTGCAGGGGGCAGATTAAGTTCTACAAGGACCAGCTGAAAACGTTGCTGAAGAAATGCAACATCAAACCCACAGACCTAGAGGATGCTGCAGCCAACCGTTCCACCTTGTGGCAGTTCTGCCAGAGTGAGGATCAGAGGTGGGAGGAGGAGAGGAGCACAAAGAGACAGCAAAATCATCTCAGGAGACATACAACCATGCCTGCCCCTCAAACACAGACTGCATATGCCCCACCTGCAATACAGTTTGTGGATTTCGGATTGGACGCTACAGTCACCAAAGAATTCACCATTAACTCAGAAGTGGAAGTTGTCATCGGATACGATGGGCTACCATAAGCAAGTGTGTGTTTGTTGTCCTAAGGCATCAAATATTAAAGTGGCAGAAAGAGATCTAAGTTACAGAGCAATCTCTATTCCACGTGAGATAATCATGATGATGACATTTCTATCCATTGCATATCTATCTATGTGCCTACTGAATAAGTTCCTGGTTATTTTTAGGTCATGTTTCGTGTGCTCACCTTTTTGCTGAACGCATTCACACTGCGCTTTGTGTCCAAAGAGCTGATTGGCGTTGTCAACGTCAGGTAAGATTGTTTTACGCTGTGGCAATTCCATGGTAACAGAGTGATGCTGGGATTCAGTTTTTCACTTTAAAATGTATGCCAAACAAAAAATTATGATAGCAAAGTTAAACAAACTGTACAACTCTATGCACAAGGATGACTTTGAGCAATTTCCACAGAATATTTTACAAAAACATTTACTTGAAGAACAGTGCAGAAGCAAAGTTTAGGGAGTTGTGTGGTTTGTTTAACTTTGCAATCATTGGTTTCGGTTTGATGTACGTTTTAAAGTGGAAAGTGTCTCAGCATCAGTCTGTTACTGTGGAATTGCCTTCTGTATAACATTACACCTGCTGCAATATGAGCTGTCCAAGCCTGCAGTTAAACAAAAACTAACACCACTACATACTGTATGTGCACGTGTGTGTGTGTGTGTGTGTGTGTGTGTGTGTGTGTGCATGTGTACGCGCATGTGTGTTCGTGTATGCAGGTTGACACTGCTGTACTCCACGCTGGTCTTCTTGTCCAGAGAGGCCTTCAGGAGAGCCTGTTTGAGTGGCGGAACAGATCACAACTGGAGACAAGTCATCAACCTGCTATGGCTGACGTGAGTTGGACTATAGGGGAGCAGCTGCACCACAGTGTTGGCTCTGGTCAGAACATATACAGTTGAGTCTTTCATCGGCACTATCTGCATAACAAATGATTGTGTGTGTGCCATCCTCCCAGGTTGCCACTGGGTGTACTATGGGCATCTCTCCTTGTGTGTGTGTGGCTGTGGCTCCTGGAGGTTCCGGATCCCCTGACTATCCCCCACTACGGCCCCGCTGTGGGGCTCTTTGCCCTGGCCGCACTGCAGGAGCTGCTGGCTGAGCCTCTCTGGGTCCTGGCTCAGGCCCACATGTTTGTCAGGCTGAAGGTGGTTGCTGAGAGCCTGGCCATGGTGGCTAAGTGTGTTCTGACAGTGGTGCTGGTGGTCTCTGCTCCTCAGTGGGGGCTCTACATATTCTCTGCTGCTCAGGTACATACGTACGCAGCCCCATCCCTTATACAAAGGATCTTATGTTTGTCTATTTAGCTCAAGCGTTTACCCACCTTTTGCAGAAAAAAATGCATTGAAAGTATAGGCAGCATTGCTTAATTCACCACAATCAGCGTTAACCACTTGTTTTTGTTTTTTTACCACTACATCACTGGTTACAAGGGAGTATGGTTAGAGGGTTGTGTGCATAGAAGGTATTGTCAAAAAGATGAAGTGGTCATGGAGTAAGGTTGTGTTAGTAAATATGAATCTATATAGGAGAGATGGTATTGCATGCAACCCTCATAAATCACTGTGGACGAGTATCTACTTAGCTAACTGTTATACTGGCCTGTCCTTCATAGCTGGTGTACACAGGGTTCCTGGTGCTGTGCTACTTTGTCTACTTCCTGCGTTTCCTGGGCTCTGGGGAGGCCAACAGGAAGTACTTCCCCCTGCAGTGTGTGGCAGACCTGCTGCCCTCCAGTGTTGAAGGAGAGGTAACATTCACCACAACAGCACTAACTGTCACTCACCACATACACTCCTCACTGAGCTAGTATACAGTATACTCGAAAGCAATTGGTTGTATTAACTGACAAATCAATGATAAATTGATTGTTTGGCTCATTCATTCATATACTATGTCAGGTCACAACTGTGTGTGCTATGTCATCCCGTTGTGTGTGTGTCTGTAGCCTGTGATTGACTGGACGTTGGCCAGGCTGACGTGGAGCTTCTTCAAGCAATCCTTTCTGAAGCAGATCCTGACGGAGGGAGAGCGTTATGTCATGACCTTCCTCAATGTGCTGAGCTTCGGGGAGCAGGGCGTGTACGACATCGTCAACAACCTGGGCTCAATGGTTGCCCGTTTCATCTTCCTGCCCATCGAGGAGAGCTTCTACGTCTTCTTTGCCAAAGTCCTGGAGAGGGGGCGGGACGTCAGGCAGCAGAAACAGGTCAGAGGGCAGAGTCAGCCAATAAATACCAGTCACTCATTTCACCATTTGTCAGTGGCCAATGACAAATAAAGTTGTCTGACACACACATTATAGCTCATGCAGGTGCATTGATGCCACTTGCTGGTTGGTCTGCAGGAGGAGGTTGCCATAGCAGCTGAAGTTCTGGAGTGTCTGCTGAAGCTGGTGCTTGTGATTGGTCTGATCATCACAGTGTTTGGTTACGCCTACTCCCACCTGGCTCTGGACATCTATGGGGGATCTCTACTGAGCAGTGGTGCAGGTGAGTCAACTAACCAAATTAATCAATTAATTAAGTGAGTCAACCACCATAGTCAACTGAATCACTGGAGTTATAGAGAGATAAAGGAACTTATTCAGCAATGATTGGAATAATCTAATTCCTCAAGCTACTGGTTTTATGTGAGTGGTTGTGTGTAATGATATTTGTGTTATATTGAAGGGCCCAGTCTGTTGCGATGCTACAGCTCCTATGTGCTCCTACTGGCCATTAATGGAATAACTGAGTGCTTTGTCTTTGCTGCCATGAGCAAGGAAGAGGTTGACAGGTGAGAAAAGGCAGGCACACACAGACACACACACACACAGTGTGTATCATGTTGTTTACGTTGTCCTCGTCTGTCCCCAGGTATAACCTGGTGATGTTGGCTCTGTCTATCTCCTTCCTGCTCCTGTCTTACATGCTGACGTGGTGGGCAGGGGGCATTGGCTTCATCCTGGCTAACTGTCTGAACATGGGCCTGCGTATCCTTCACAGCCTGTTCTACATCCACCGCTACTTCCTGTTAAGCCAGTGGACGCCTCTGCGCGGCCTGAGGCCCTCCCCTCTTCTGCTGCTAGCTCTGGCTCTCAGTGCAGTCCTCACTGCTCTCTCTGAGGTACCACACTATAACTGTTCTCCTCACAGCTTTACTGGACACGCCAGAGGAGGCTGGTGGGAGGAGCTATACGAAGACAGGCTCATTGTAATGGCTGTAATGGAATAAATGGAGCTGAGTCAAACATGTGGTTTCCATTATTTCTGATGTGTTTGACACCATTCCATTAATTACATTCCAGCCATTACAATGAGCCCATCCTCCTATAGCTCCTCCAACCAACCTCCTCTGATTCATCCCACATACTGTATACACCATCCAATCACATATCAGCCAATCACACTTAAGTCTGTCTCTGACGTTTAATGAAACAGTTATTGTTTCTACCTTACAATCATAGAAATAGGAGTTAGTATACAAATTATATATTTATTCTTCTCAAATAATCAGAGATAATAGTGAGACAGATTGTCTCATCTGTCTATGTATTTATTTACCATAGAATCCGATTTCCTATCTGTCTGTACTCTGCTGTTTCAGGGTGTGTTCTGTTGTGACGGAGGATGGTTACTAAGGCTGGTTCACATCGCCGTGGGAGCCGGGTGTCTACTGGGTGTACTTGTCACTGTCCTTCTCACAGAGACAAAACTTGTTCAGTTTGTTCGGACTCAGCTCTTACCTCGCTATGGGAAGAAACACACCTAAACCTGCCCAGCAGAGGAGTAACCTGCCAACTATAATGAGAGAGAGAGAGACAGGATAATCCGAATGGCAGAAGGATACATAGATCTGAACACAGTGACTTGGAGGGGAATGTGGAAACAGCTGCAATCCTATGTGACCCTGTCATGGACTGAGGGTGAAGTTGGAATGAGCAGCTCACTGGCCAAAAATGTGTGTGTGTGTGTGTGTGTGTGTGTGTGTGTACACAGTAAGGTCTAAAAATATTGGCAACATTGATAAAGATGAGCAAAAAACACTGTATAAAATAAATACATACAAATACTAACCTATATTGTATGCTCAAATTTTGGGGAAATTATATTATTATATACTTTATTATATACTAATACAATTGCTCAGAGAAAGAGATTTAAGAGTAATGTTTGTTTTTTCTCAAAAAGATAGTGGTCAATACTCCAGCACCCCTTGCGAGGATAATGGCACTGAGCCTTTTCCTAAAATGTTTTATGAGATTGGAGAACACATTGGGAGGAATCTTAGACCATTCCTCCATACAGAATCTTTCCATATCCTTGATATCCTTCATCTGCTGTTATGGACTGCCCTCTTCAATTAAAACCACAGGTTTTCAATTGGGTTCAAGTCTGGAGACTGAGATGGTCATTTCAAAATGTTGATTTTTGTGGTCAATTAACAACAAAAAAATGTGGATTTTAATGTGTGCTTGGGGTTATTGTCTTGCAGGAAAATCCACTTGCAGCCAAGTTTCAGCTAAATTGTCCTGGTACTGGGTAAAGTTCATGATGCCGTTGGGGCCCCAGGACCAGTGGAAGCAAAATAACCCCATATCATCAATGATCCACCACCATATTTTACACACTTTTACTGCATATGCATCTGTCTTTTGACACCAAACCCAGCACTGGTGTGCATGGCCAAATAACTCTATTTTCAGCTCATCTGACCATAGCACTTGTTCCAGTCCAAATATGTTTAGCAAACTCCAGGCAGACATGAAAATAGAGCTCTTTTTGTGTGTACAGTATGAGCAAGCACTGAAAACACTGTTTCACCTGCACATTGTTGATTTTTAAAATGTAAACTGCTTGAGAGTGGTAGGCTATTTTGTAACCAAATTAGGTTTTGATAAATAAAAACAGGTGGATTTTGACAAATTGTTATTTGTAGCCTATGCCAGATTAAATACACTGTATTAGGGAAATTTGTCCCATATCATTGTATAAAAAAACATTGCTAATTTACTCTGCATGGCAGCGAATATTGTCTAGTATCAATCAATCATTGAAATTTAATGGAAGGAATTGCGTCGAGTTTCCCGCCAACCCACATCCATCCTTTTGTGCTTCTCGTGATGTTGTTGCCATGGAAACGGAGCAGTCAGACCTACTGCACGAGCCCCCACCCTGAGAGAGGATAAAAGGCTATGGAATCAAAAAAGTACAACCTGGTCTTTGGCCTACAAAATTAGACTTTGATTTAAAAGAACATGGGGAGGGGAGATACAAACGAAAAGTTGCATTTAGGATAGAGAATTGATGCAGAAAAATGATCTCGAGATAGGTCTGTATTGTATTTAATTTTTTGTATTAACTAGTGCTTTATTGCATGGCTCACGACGACTGGCTGTGTATGCTTGTTTTCTTATGCTTTATCCTTGTTCGGTCAGCGGGTCGTTGTTTGTGGCAGGATATAAATTGAATTGATTTATCTTATGAATTTGTAATTTAAACAAAGAGAACACAATGCCTTGGGCAGAGTATGTCAATATTTTACCTATAATCGCTCAAATACATTAACAAGTCCATCAGTGCGGGACGCCTCTTGACAGCACCAGGTTGAGAAAGTGAATGATCGAGCATGCGCAGTTGAGGTTCGTGCCATATTGGAACGAGGCAGAGGACAGGAGAAAGACGGGGGTAACGTTTTAAATTTACTTGGAAGAATTAGGAAAAGGTGAGATTCACGTACGTGGACAAAATACTTACCTATTATTTATTATGTACTATTTTCAGCTGCCTTGGTGGCTCCCGTGTGTTTCTTCCTGGTGTCAAATAAGCTGTATTGTGCTCGACTGAGTAGGCAGCGCCATACCCATACTTGACATTTCAGTTGTTAACTTGCTCGTGGTCAGTGGAAACGGAGCATCAGTTTCGCGCGCCCGATCAATCTCCTCTCACTGACTTTAATATCCACGATCAACATTGTAAACCCGTCATAGGCAAGCCAGCTTTTGTTATTCTCTTTTCAATGTTGTCAATTAAATGTTACTCGAACACAATATAACATTGAAAGTTGGGGTGGCGCATTACGCCTTTGCCTGCAAGATTGTGTCAACAGTAGATTGCAATATTGCTGATGCTGACATAAACTATCCCTGAAAAGTCAGACTAGTTTTTTCTAGATTAGTGTTTTATCTGATGTTTGTTTAGCTTGCGATGTGTCATTGCAAGCGGCCTGATGTAGTAACATCGTAAACATTTTAACATTGTAGTTAATACACAGTACAGCCTATTACACTGTTTCACTGTAGTCTATGGCTGGCTATATGTGACCAATGACATCCTTGTATGTGACCAATACTATATTGACTGCTTCTTACAGCCATTTTCGTAACCAAATATGAAGATATTATGTGTAGGCTGACATTAGCATTTTTGTGCTGAGTTTGTCACGGTCAACCAACACCTTTTCTGAGATAAGAATATATCTTTCAGCTACTGGCGGGAACACCTGTCGCGAGGCAGAGGCTGCTAGGGTGCAATTTATAACCTCAAAAGTGCAGACTCCACACGCATTGCGATCACATCCCATGATCGTTTGATATTACTGCTTTGACAGGAAGGGGTTTTTCAGCTTGAGTTCAGGAGGGAGGGGGGAATGGGTGTATAATATGAGATGGTGGACTTGGAACTGTATAAGTGTGTAATATGTGAAATCTAAAGGCCACTGAGTACCAGGCCCTAAACAGATGTACCTCTACAGAGGTGTTTATTTAACATCCTGTCTTTTGTAACTTTTTCAGTTGGATCAAAGTGGTTTTAGCTACTGCTAATACAGTCTCCTGGGTGGTGTTGGGAACACAGTGGGGGCATCATGAACCCCGAGACACAGGAATCTGGTGAGTCTCACAATGGTTGAATGGCAGAGGTGTATTCAGATGAAATTTCTGTCTTTGTAAATAAGTTTGTGTGTGTTTTTCAAAAGGCGGCTCTGAACTGGAGTCTGACTTCAACTGGGATGAATATCTGGAGGAGAATGGAGTATTGGCGGTTCCACATCACGCCTTCAAACATGTAGGTCTTATCACACTGCATCAGGGCCCATTTGCAGATATGGTACTTATATTTAGGGCCCAGAGTTTTTTGTGGTCATGGCCCAATTTATTGTATATCCACATACACACCCTTCCCTCCCTCTCAGGTGGACCGTAGCCTGCAGACAGGGCTGGCTCCAGGGATGAGTTTGGAGGTGTGTGTGCGTTCGGAGCCTGACCAACCCTACTGGGTGGCCACCATCATCACCACCTGTGGCCAACTGCTGCTGCTGCGCTACGAGGGTTACCACGACGACCGACGAGCAGACTTCTGGTGTGACATCAGGAACTCTGACCTCCACCCTCTGGGCTGGAGCAGACAGCACAGGCAACCAATGAGACCGCCTGAGGGTGAGTAGGGGGTGACATAGGGTTTGATGGAAATAGACATTTGTGTTGCTGTAGACCGGTTTGGCCCTGTGTTCAAATAAATGCATTGGAAAACTTAAAACTTTTCATACAGGAATGTACTGGATGTCGATGTACAAAATGTATAAATATGATGTGTGTTCAGGTGTCCGTGAGAAACATGCTGACTGGGAAGCTGTCCTAGAGGAGGCTCTGGCTCAGGGAGGGAGTGCACCAGCACACCTACTGGAGGGGGTGAGTCTGGGGGGAGGGAGGAGCGGGGAGGGTAGGGACACTAGGACCATAACTATAGTTGGGACCTATTCAACATTACTAATAATTTCAGAACAGCTTGATTGTTTAGTGTCAATAAATGTAAAAAATAAAATAAAAATTCTCTGTCTGTATCCAGGCCCAGACAGGGGGAGACCTGTTCCCCCTGGGGTGTTGTGTGGAGCTGCAGGACAGTGTAGACCCAGGGGTGGCCTGGGGGGCCCAGGTGGAGGACAACATAGGGGGCCGGCTGTGTCTGCGCTACACTGGGACGGAGGGGCTTACTCAGTCACAGACCAGGCGCTGGGTATTCTACCTGGACCCCCTCTTACACCCACCTGGCTGGGCTGAGGAAAACCGCTTCTCTCTCACCCCACCTGCTGGTAAGGAACAGAACTGCCTTTGCACCTTGTGGCGCTGTTGACCAACCCTGGTTTTGGAAAACTACAGAGTAAACACAAATACACCTCAATCAATGAATCATCAAGATATTGTTGAATAAGATGTGTTAATGCTGGGCTGGTTGCCTGGTGACCACTGTTGTAGTGTGTTTATTTATTTATTTGTGTGTGTGTGTGTGTGTGTGTGTGTGTGTGTGTGTGTGTGTGTGTGTGTGTGTGTGTGTGTGTGTGTTGCAGTGCTTCGTGGTTTGCGCAGCCAGACAGAGTGGGAGGAGGTGAGAAAGAACATTAGACAGCCTAAAGAAGAAGCCATCAATGAAGACTTCTTTAAGGTATTTTCTCTCTTTCTCTCTCTCTCTTTCTCTCTCTCTCTCTCTCTCTCTCTCTCTCTCTCTCTTTCTCTCTCTCTCTTTCTCTCTCTCTCTCTCTCTCTCTCTCTCTCTCTTTCTCTCTTTTCCCCCCACCCTCTTTCTGTGTCCCTCTCCCTCTGGCATATCTCCTGTGTGTGTGTTTGTAGGACAGGCCAGTCCTCTCTCCTCACTGCTTCTCTGAGGGGATGAAGTTAGAGGCAGTGGACCCCGCTGCCCCCTTCAACACCAGCCCAGCTACTGTCACCAAGGTAACGCTTACATGTCACCATAGTAACACCCTCACCTCATCCACACAGCATCCGTCTTCTCCTGATAAGTGTTTACCAATGACACAATTATCATATGGTAGGTTTCCCCTAGTTGTATGGGGCTGTAGCAGTGATGCCATCATTGTGTTCCCCAGGTGCTGAGCGACCAGTACTTCAGGGTGCAGATGGACAGCCTGCAGGGAGACAGTGAAGGGGCGGGGCCTGGCTTATCCTTACTCTGTCACTATGGGAGCACCGGAATCTTCCCTGCACAATGGAGCCTTAAAAATGGGGTACCCCTCAGTCCCCCTCCAGGTAGGGCAGAATACACTCACCTCAGGCATTCTACTGATCCAGTGAAATGGATCACAGAATTTACTGTGTCCCTGGGTATGTGGGTGTGTAGGTTACCAGGGCCAGAACTTTGACTGGGCGGATTACCTGAAACAGTGTGGAGCGGAAGGAGCGCCAGAGAGCTGTTTCCCCGTGGTGAGACACACACAACCACACACACATGTTTGTTTTACTATCCTTTTTGGGAACAAACAGTTGATTCCCATTCAAAATCCTATTTTTCCCTAACCCTTATCCTAACCCAAAACCTAACCCTAACTGTAAAATTAACCCTGAGCCTAAAATAGCCTTTTTCCTTGTCGGGACCAGTGAAATGTCCCCACTTGTACAAATGTTCCTTGTTTTACTATCCTTGTGAGGACTTCTGGTCCCTACAAGGATAGTTAAACCAAAAACACACACCACTCCAACTGATATGATGACAGGTGTTTTCTCCCCAGGGGCAGAGTGATCATGACTTTGTTGAGTCCATGAGGCTGGAGGCGGTGAATCCTGTCTCTCCTGAGCAAGTTCACGTGGCAACCGTAACCAGGGTCAGAGGTCAGCACATCTGGTTGCATCTGGAAGGTGAGAACAGAACAGCTGGAGGAGAGAGAAAAGGGCTGTGTTGGAGGGATGTAAGGTTTTGGGGGAGGGGCAATAATGTTGTTGGGTGTTAATTTCACCTACCAGTCTTATTATATATACAGTAACAGTCAAAAGTTTGGACACACCTACTCATTCAAGGGTTTTCCTTTATTTTCCTTTATTTTTGAAATAACACATATGGAATCATGTATGTAGTAACCAGAAAAGTGTTAAACAAATCAAAATACACTCAGCAAAAAAAGAAACGTCCTCTCACTGTCAACTGTGTTTATTTTCAGCAAACTTAACATGTGTAAGTATTTGTATGAACATAACACGATTCAACAACTGAGACATAAACTGAGCAAGTTCCACAGACATGTGACTAACAGAAATTGAATAATGTGTCCCTGAACAAAGGGGGGTGGGTCAAAATCAAAAGTAACAGTCAGTATCTGGTGCGGCCACCAGCTGCATTAAGTACTGCAGTGCGTCTCCTCCTCATGGACTGCACCAGATTTGCCAGTTCTTGCTGTGAGATGTTACCCCACTCCTTCACCAAGGCACCTGCAAGTTCCCGGACATTTCTGGAGGGAATGGCGCTAGCCCTCACCCTCTGATCCAACAGGTCCCAGACGTGCTCAGTGGGATTGAGATCCGGGCTGTTCGCTGGCCATGACAGAACACTCACATTCTTGTCTTGCAGGAAATCACGCACAGAACGAGCAGTATGGCTGGTGGCATTGTCATGCTGGAGGGTCATGTCAGGATGAGCCTGCAGGAAGGGTACCACATGAGGGAGGAGGATGTCTTCCCTGTAACGCACAGTGTTGAGATTGCCTCCAATGACAACAAGCTCAGTCCGATGATGCGGTGACACACCGCCCCAGACCATGACGGACCCTCCGAATCGATCCCGTCTCAGAGTACAGGCCTCGGTGTAACGCTCATTCCTTTGATGATAAACACGAATCTGACCATCACCCTTGGTGAGACAAAACCGCGACTCATCAGTGAAGAGCACTTTTTGCCAGTCTTGTCTGGTCCAGCAACGGTACGTTTGTGCCCATAGGCGACGTTGTTGCCGGTGATGTCTGGTGAGGACCTGCCTTACAACAGGCCTACAAGCCCTCAGTCCAGCCTCTCTCAACCTATTGCTGACTGTCTGAGCACTGATGGAGGTATTGTGCATTCCTGATGTAACTCAGGCAGTTGTTAATGCCATCCTGTACCTGTCCTGCAGGTGTGATGCTCAGATGTACTGATCCTGTGCCGGTGTTGTTACACGTGGTGTGCCACTGCGAGGACAATCAGCTGTCCGTCCTGTCTCCCTGTAGCGCTGTCTTAGGCTTCTCACAGTACGGACATTGCAATTTTTTGCCCTGGCCACATCTGCAGTCCTCATGCCTCCTTGCAGCATGGGACCCTGGGCATCTTTCTTTTGGTGTATTTCAGAGTCAGTAGAAAGACCTCTTTAGTGTCCTAAGTTTTCATTACTGTGACCTTAATTGCCTACCGTCTGTAAGCTATTAGTGTCTTAACAAACGTTCCACAGGTACATGTTCATTAATTGTTTATGGTTCATTGAACAAGCTCTGGAAACAGTGTTTAAACCTTTTACAATGATGATCTATGAAGTTATTTAGATTTTTACGAATTATCTTTGAAAGACAGTGTTCTGAAAAGGGAACGTTTCTTTTTTTGCTGAGTTTATATTTTAGATTCTTTAAAGTAACCACCCTTTGCCTTGATGACAGCTTTGCACACTCTTGGCATTCTCTCAACCAGCTTCATGAGGAATGCTTTTCCAACAGTCTTGAAGGAGTTCCCACATATGCTGAGCACTTGTTGGCTGCTTTTCCTTCACTCTGCAGTCCAACTAATCCCAAACCATCTCAATTGGGTTGAGGTCAGGTGATTGTGGAGGCCAGGTCATCTGATGCAGCACTCCATCACTCTCCTTCTTGGTCAAATAGCCGTCATGCAGCCTGGAGGTGTGTTTTGGATCATTATCCTGTTGAAAAACAAATGACCGTCCCACTAAGCTCAAACAAGATGTGATGGCGTATTGCTGAAGAATTCTGTGGTAGCCATGCTGGTTAAGTGTGCCTTGAATTCTAAATAAATCACAGACAGTGTCACCAGCAAAGCACCATCACATCTCATCCTCCATGCTTCATGGTGGAAACCGCAAATGCGGAGATAATCCGTTCACCTACTCTGCGTCTCACAAAGACACGGCGGGTGCAACCAAAAATCCACAATTCGGACTCATCAGACCAAAGGACAGATTTCCACCGGTCTAATGTCCATTGCTTTTGTTTTTTGGCCCAAGCAAGTCTCTTCTTCTTGGTGTCCTTTAGTAGTGCTTTCTTTGTAGCAATTCGACCATGAAGGCCTGATTCACGCAGTCTCCTCTAAACAGTTGATGTTGAGATGTGTTTGTTACTTGAACTCTGTGAAGCATTTATTTGGGCTGCAATTTCTGAGGTGCAGTTAACTCTAATGAACTTATCCTCTGCAGCAGAGGTAACTCTTGTGTCTTCCTTTCCTGTGGTGGTACTCATGAGAGCCAGTTTCATCATAGCGCTTGATGGTTTTTGCGATTGCACTTGAAGAAACTTTTAAAGTTCTTGAAATTTTCCGTAGTGACTGACCTTCATGTCTTAAAGTAATGATGGTCTGTCATTTCTCTTTGCTTATTTGAGCTGTTCTTGCCATAATATGGACTTGGTCTTTTACCAAATAGGGCTATCTTCTGTATACCATCCCTACAACACAACTGATTGGGTCAAATACATTAAGAAGGAAAGAAATTCCACAAATTAACTTTTAACAAGGCACACCTGTTAATTGAAATGCATTCCAGGTGACTACCTCATGAAGCTGGTTGAGAGAATGCCAAGCTTGTGCAAAGCTGTCATCAAGGCAACGGGTGGCTACTTTGAAGAATATAAAATATATTTTGGATTTGTTTAACACTTTTTTTGGTTACTACATGATTCCATATGTGTTATTTCATAGTTTTGATGTCTTCACTATTATTCTACAGTATAGAACATAGTACAAATTAAGAAAAACCCTTGAATGAGTGGGTGTGTCCAAATCTGTTTTACTGGTACTTTACATATTCTATTCAGCCACATGTTCAGCCACTCATAAACTCCCCTCTGCTTTGTGTGTTCTTCTCAGGGTTGAAGCAGCCTCTCCCTGACATCATCACTCATGTGGACTCCCTGGACATCTTTCCAGTCAGTTGGTGTGAGAGTAATGGCTATCCCCTCCAACACCCCTACAAACCTAGAGGTCAGGCTCCAACAAGAACCTCCTGACCATTTTGGTGATTGGTCTATATCAGTGTTTTATCTGAAGGTTACTGGCATGTGTAGATGTTGACTTTTGTTCCTGTTCTGTTGCAGCTCAGAGGAAGAGCCATGTGACCGTGGTGCAACCAGAAAAGCAGTGAGCTTTGCAGACCTTGATTATTACAGAGAGCGAGAGATTAGAAATTAAAAAAGCAAAACTTCCCTCTACTGTTACCCAACTTTGTAACGTGTGTTATTTTATTTTTAACTGTATGTTTATTTTGGTTTGATCCGATTGCAGATCTCCACTTAAAGCCACGGCCCCTGATGCAGCGAGGCAGCAGGATCTGAACCAATCGGAGAACGGTGAGTGTAATTCCTTGTGAAAAATCATTTGTGCAAAAATAATGCGTATGAGAAAATCTTACATGTGTGTGTGACTGTCTATGTCAGCAGCTCAGGGTAACGGGAAGTACAGCTGCCCAAAGATCTATTTCAACCACCGCTGTTTCTCTGGCCCCTACCTGAACAAGGGCCGTATCGCTGAGCTGCCCCAGAGCATTGGCCCTGGCAACTGTGTCCTGGTGCTGAAAGAGGTGAACGAGAGAGCAGCACACCTCTACCAGCTCCTCTCTATCTTACACAGGCACTACTGTAGATGACAACTCATTGTTATCCCCATACAGATACATATTCTATTTCATTCTGTGGTGTATCCTACCATGTCATGTTCTATGGCTTTCTAACCCCCCTGTATCTTGTCCTGTGGTCCAGGTGTTGACTCTGCTGATCAGCTCGGCCTACAAGCCCAGCCAGGTGCTGAGGGAGCTGCAGCAGGACCCAGAGCTCAGGGGGCACGGCCAGGGAGAGACTCTGAAGGCCAAGTCAGTCTACCCACCACACTATAACACCATAATAATGCTACCTTAAACTCACTAGGGTACGTGGGACGCTAGCGTACCACCTGGCCAACATCCAGTGAAATTGCAGAGTGCCAAATTCAAAACCAGAAATACGCATTATAAAAATTCATAAAACATACAAGTGTTATACATCGGTTTAAAGATTAACTTCTTGTTTATCCAACCACGGTGTCAGATTTCAAAAAGGCTTTACGGCGAAAACATACCATGCGATTATCTGAGAACAGCACCCAGCAGACAAATCATTACAAACAGTTACCAGCCAAGTAGAGGAGTTACACAAGTCAGAAATAGAGATAAAATGAATCACTTACCTTTGATGATCTTCATATGGTTGCACTCACAAGACTCCCATTTACTCAATGGGAACCAGGAACAAAACGACAACAGCCACCCTCGAAGCAGCGTTACCCATGCAGAGCAAGGGGAACAACCACTCCAAGTCTCAGAGCGAGTGATGTTTGAAACAATATTAGCGCGCACCCCGCTAACTAGCTAGCCATTTCACATCACATTGTTACACCAGCCTAATCTCGGGAGTTGATAGGCTTGAAGTCATAAACAGCAGAGCTGCTGGCAAAACGCACGAAAGTGCTGTTTAAATGAATGCTTACGAGCTTGCTGGTGCCTACCATCGCTCAGTCAGACTGCTCTATCAAATCATAGACTTAATTATAACATAATAACACACAGAAATGCGAGCCTTAGGTCATTATTTTATTTTATTTATCCGTTATTTTACCAGGTAAATTGACTGAGAACACATTCTCATTTGCAGCAACGACCTGGGGAATAGTTACAGGGGAGAGGAGGGGGAGGAATGAGCCAATTGTAAACTGGGGATTATTAGGTGACCGTGATGGTTTGAGGGTCAGATTGGGATTTTAGCCAGGACACCGGAGTTAACACCCCTACTCTTACGATAAGTGCCATGGGATCGTTAATGACCTCAGAGAGTCAGGACACCCGTTTAATGTCCCATCCGAAAGACGGCACCCTACGTTTATTCATTAATATGGTCGAATCCGGAAACTATCATCTCGAAAACAAGACGTTTATTCTTTCACTGAAATTCGGAACCATTACGTATTTTATCTAATGGGTGGCATCCATCAGTCTAAATATTCCTGATACATTGCACAACCTTCAATGTTATGTCATAATTATGTAAAATTCTGGCAAATTAGTTCGCAATGAGCTAGGCGGCCCAAACTGTTGCATATACCCTGACTGCGTGCAATGAACGCAAGAGAAGTGACACAATTTCACCTGGTTAATATTGCCTGCTAACATTAATTTATTTTAACTAAATATGCAGGTTTAAAAATATATACCTCTGTGTATTGATTTTAAGAAAGTCATTGGTGTTTATGGTTAGGTACACGTTGGCGCAACAACAGTCCTTTTTTTGCGAATGCGCACTGCATCGATTATATGCAACGCAGGGCACGCTAGATAAACTAGTAATATCATCAACCATGTGTAGTAATAACTAGATTATGATTGATTAAGTTTAATGCTAGCTAGCAACATACCTTGGCTTCTTACTGCATTCGCGTAACAGGCGGGCTCCTCGTGAGGCAGGTGGTTAGAGCGTTGGACGAGTTAACCGTAAGGTTGCAAGATTGAATCCCTGAGCTGACAATGTTAAAAATCTGTCGTTCTGCCCCTGAATAAGGCAGTTAAGCCCGTGTCTTTGGCTATGCCGGATTAAGTGATATGACATACTATTCTATAAAATAATTTCTCCGTAATTGATATTACCTGATTGAGCTAATCATGTAAATGTAATTAACTAGAGAGTCGGGCACCACAAAATGATATTTATAGAGCTGTTATCTTCCAAATAAACTCTTAAAGACCGAGGTAATATTTTACATCAATAGCAGTCAATATTAATTGTCATCTTAATTCAGTCTCAACTGAAAGTTGTAAATTCTTGGTTATCTGCACGAACCCTGGCTAACAAGTTGAATCAGCAATACAAAATTGGGTTTAATTATTTATTGACTAAATACCTAACTAATCACACAGAATTACACATACACATATTTAAATCATAACTTGATTACAAATTACGTCATAAAGGAAAACATCCTTTATGTCTCTGCTGGTAAATTGAATATGTTGTAGTAACGTCGTTGTGTGGTAGACGGGATACTCTGTCTGTTCCTTCCTAACCCTCGTTTGCAGCTGCTGTTGCTAACTCAACGGCTAGGAGGTATCACTTCTGTAGTGAATAAGAGTTCAAAGTTCATACCATTCGCAACCAAAGCTCACACTGATGTTGGCTTCGTTCTGTTGTTATTATCTGAACCATTCTGACATTGGACTGTTGTCCTCGGAACAGGAGGTTATATTGTCGTCAAGGGCTTATATAGGAAGGGAGAGGAAGGCGTGTTTGAAAAGTTTTATAGCCCATGTCCCTTCACAGGGGCGGGGCCACTGATTGAGCAGAGTCCTATCTCATGAAAACCCAAATCTCACATTTTAGAAGTTAAAATCACATTTCATCCCATCACGAATAATTTCATATTCAAACATTTAAATTGAACAACAATTCCATGTGAATCCGATAACTACAATGTGCAGACTTTCCACTGTAGAGTTTGTCATCTTATCATTGATGAGAATGTCTCAGATGACAACCGAACCGACATCATATTCATTAAGTACCACCGCATACGTTCAATTGGTTGGATTACCAAAATATAGTTCATTTTCCCCCACCTTCTGATGTTCCCATAATCTCTATGTTAACCAAGGGTTTTGCAAATGTAACATCAGTAGGGTAGAGAGAGGAAAAGGGGGGAAGAGGTATTTATGACTCATAAACCTACCCCCAGGCCAACGTCATGACACCACCGTTCCTATGCCGTCATTGAAAATAAGAATGTTCTTAACTGACTTGCCTAGTTAAATAAAGATTAAATCAAGGTGTAAAAAAAAAATAAAACATCTGCAAAATCGCCGTCCAAAATGACCGATTTCCGATTGTTATGAAAACTTGAAATCGGCCCTAATTAATCAGCCATTCCGATTAATCGGTCGGATATGTGGTTTCCAGTTTGCATAAAGTCCAGTGTAGTTCTTTGAGGGCCGTTGTTCTATCGGCTTGAGGGGGAATATACACACCTGTGACTATAACCGAAGAGAATTCTCTTGGGAGGTACGAACAAAGGATCCAATTCATGGTCGTAATGCTGGTGAATTACCACAGCCCTGATAACTAAAAGTTATGTAATAAATTTAAAAAATTGGGGGGGGGGGATAATAATGTAAAAAATAACACACAAAAAAAACAAAATACTGCAAAGTTGCTTAGGACCTAGAAGCAGAGCTGCCATATCTGTCAGGGCCATCTTGCCATTCCCCACCAAAGTGCCCCCTGAGCTCTGGGTCCTGCTGTAGCTCCCTCAGCACCTGGCTGGGCTTGTAGGCCGAGCTGATCAGCAGAGTCAACACCTGGACCACAGGACATGAGAGGATAACGGGTTACTAACATATTCAAAGATTGACATATTTTAATTAAAAACATTATTTTGATGAATTTATTCATACTATTTCATCCTTCCACAAGATCTAGTCCCAAGGCAAATCTAGGGTTGCTACTCAAGCCGGCTGGTCGTTTGTTCTATCGGTTCGGTTGCCAGAGATGCAACCCAGTCTTCTGTATCTATGGACGCGACCCAGTCGTTCGTTCTAAATGTTCCATTGCCATACTGGCTGGAAACTTTCTTATCCCTTCCTTGCTAGCTAGCCAACTACGGCTAGGTGACGTCAAAAAGTACAGCCAGAATAACAGCAAAGTAGCTGCATTTGCATTTGTTTAAGCTGTTTTCTAGTGATATTTATTTGGACACATCCATAACAATGAGTTAATGAGGCTGATTTCACCTGGCATAGAAAATGTGCTCTCTCGTCAGGACATTGTTGTTCAGAGGACCTAGCCAACAACACAGCTCACACAATTTCTTCAAAATGAAGCTGGAAAGACTGCAAACTAGCAGCAGTAAATTTTGTCTTACCTTTTTTCAACTGACATTTCTTTGTATATATCCACAAAAATGATGCCAACTGGCTGAGAAATGCTGCCTGCCTGTCTGTCTCGTCCCGATTCCCGACGCGCTCATTACTATGGGACTACTGGAGATCGAATATGAATATTGAAACAATGTTGCAAATGTCGGATAGACAAACAGCAAGGTTTGTACAAATCTACGCTGTTGAAAACTAAATGTTAGTCTAAAAGAAATCTGAGATAATGTCAAGAGGCTTTTTATAGTGGAGATCGAAATTATAAATTGCCTGGCTGGGCTGATGAGACAGTGGATTGCGCAGTCAGATGGAACAGAGTAAATAGGTATTTTAATGTCATAAGATTTTAGCCGGTGGTAACTTGTAGAATAGACACCTGCTGGAATGCGCTTTTAACCAGTCAGCATTCAGGATTAGACCTACCTGTTGTATAATTGCTGTTTAGATTATAGTATTTACTGTACAGTATTGTGATAAAATGAGAAACCATACACAATTTATTTCTGTATGCTGTAGATTTGGTCTATTCTAGGTCGCTATGTATGCACCATAACGCCACTATATACAGTGCATGGCAAAGTATTCATCCCCCTTGGCGTTTTTCCTATTTTGTTGCATTGCAACCTGTAATTTAAATTGATTTTTATTTTGATTACATGTAATGGACATACACAAAATAGTCCAAATTGGTGAAGTGAAAAAAAAAAAAATAACTTGTTTAAATTATTTTTTTTTAAACGGAAAAGTGGTGCGTGCATATGTATTCACCCCCTTTGCTATGAAGCCCCTAAATAAGATCTGTTGCAACCAATTACCTTTAGAAGTCACATAATTGGTTAAATAAAGTCCACCTGTGTGCAATCTAAGTGTCACATGATCTGTCACATGATCTCAGATTATATACACCTGTTCTGAAAGGCCCGAGAGTCTGCAACACCAGTAAGCAAGGGGCACCATAAAGACCAAGGAGCTCTACCAACAGGTCAGGGACAAAGTTGTGGAGAAGTACAGATCAGGGTTGGGTTATAAAAAAATACCCGAAACTTTGAACATCCCACGGAGCACCATTAAATCCATCATTTTAAAAAAAAATGAAAGAATATGGCACCACAACAAACCTGCCAAGAGAGGGCCGCCCACCAAAACTCATGGACCAGGCAAGGGGGGCATTATTCAGAGAGGCAACAAAGAGACCAAAGATAACCCTGAAGGAGCTGCAAAGCTCCACAGCGTAGATTGGAGTATCTGTCCATAGGACCACTTTAAGCCGTAAACTCCACAGAGCTGGGCTTTACAAAAGAGTGGCCAGAAAAAAAGCCATTGCTTAAAGAAAAAAATACGCAAACACATTTGGTGTTTGCCAAAAGGCATGAGGGAGACTCCCCAAACATATGAAAGAAGGTACTCTGGTCAGATGAAACAAAAATTTAGCTTTTTGGCCATCAATGAAAATGCTATGTCTGGCACAAACCCGACACCTAACATCACCCCGAGAAAACCATCCCACAGTGAAGCATGGTGGTGGCAGCATCATGCTGTGGGGATGTTTTTCATCTGCAGGGATGGCAAAACTGGTCAGAATTGAAGGAATGATGGATGGCGCTAAATACAGGGAAATTCTTGAGGGAAACCTGTTTTCAGTCTTCCAGAGATATGAGACTGGGATGGAGAATGACCCTAAGCATACTGCTAAAGCAACACTTGAGTGGTTTAAGGGGAAACATTTAAATGTCTTGGAATGGCCTAGTCAAAGCCCAGACCTCAATCCAATTGAGAATCTGTGGTATGACTTGAAGATTGCTGTACACCAGCGGAACCCATCCAACTTGAAGGAGCTGGAGCAGTTTTGCCTTGAAGAATGGGCAAAAATCCCAGTGGCTAGATGTGCCAAGCTTATAGAGACATACCCCAAGATACTTGCAGCTGTAATTGCTGCAAAAGGTGGCAATTATGCACGCTCAAGTGTTCCGTTTTTTTGTCTTATTTCTTGTTTGTTTCACAATAAAAAATATTTTGCATCTTCAAAGTGGTAGGCATGTTGTTTATATCAAATGATACAAATTCCAGGTTGTAAGGCAACAAAATAGGAAAAATACCAAGGGAGGGTGAATACTTTTGCAAGCCACTGCATGGTAGTAGTCGAGTGACACTGAGGATATACACACTCTCTGCTGCATAAACATCATACTGGAAGAGATGCTCCCTACCACATTGGTGTCTGACAGACAGTAATGGATCAGATTCTGCTCTGGACCATGTTGTGGTTTGAAGGTACAAAGGGAAGAGTTACCGGGCCACTGTGGGGATTGCCCGTACAGCTGACCAGGTGGCTGAGTTCTGCAGGAAGACGTGTGTGAGGCTGGAGTGCTGCCCCAACCTGATCGCACCTCACATGGTGCTGGAAGACTGCTCGGAGAACTGCTCCCTTCTCACCAAGACCAAATACAGTACGTGATACCAAACATGCACACACGCATACATACAGTACCAGTCAAAAGTTTGGACACCTAGGGTTTTTCTTTATTTTTTACTATTTTCTACATTGTAGAATAATAGTGAAGACATCAAAACTATGAACTAACACATATGGAATCATGTAGTACCCAAAAAAGTGTTAAACAAATCAAAATATATTTTTTAGGTTCTTCAAAGTAGCCACCCTTTGCATTGATGACAGCTTTGGACACTCAACTGGAACTGGAATGCTTTTCCAACAGTCTTGAAGGAGTTCCCACATATGCTGAGCACTTGTTGGCTGCTTTTCCTTCACTCTGCGGTCCAACTCTTCCCAAACCAGGTCATCTGATGCAGCACTTCATCACTCTCCTTCTTGGCCAAATAGCCCTTATACAGCCTGGAGGTGTGTTGGGTCATCGTCCCACTAAGCGCAAACCAGGTGGGATGGTGTATCGCTGCAGAATGCTGTGGTAGCCATGCTGGTTAAGTGTGCCTTGAATTCTAAATCAGCGACAGTGTCACCAGCAAAGTACCATCACACCTCCTCCATGCTTCACGGTGAGAATCACACATGCAGAGATCATCTGTTCACCTACTCTGCATCTCACAAAGACACAGTGGTTTCAACCAGAAATCTCAAATTTGGACTCATCAGACCAAAGGACAGATTTCCACCGGTCTAATGTCCATTCCTTGTGTTTCTTGGCCCAAGTAGATCTATTCTTATTATTGGTGTCCTCTAATAGTGGTTTCTTTGCAGCAGTTTGACCATGAAGGCCTGATTCACGCAGTCTCCTGTGAACAGTTGATGTTGAGATGTGTCTGTTACTTGAACTCTGTGAAGCATTTATTTGGGCTGCAATTTCTGAGGTGCAGTTAACTATAATGAACTTATCCTCTACAGCAGAGGTAACTCTGTGTCTTCCTTTCCTGTGGCGGTCCTCATAAGAGTGAGTTTCGTCATAGCGCTTGATGGTTTTTGCGACTGCTTTTAAAACTTAACGTTCTTGAAATTGTCCGTATTGACTGACCTTCATTTCTTAAAGTAATGATGGACTGTCGTTTCCCTTTGCTTATTTGAGCTGTTCTTGCCATAATATGGACTTGGTCTTTTACCAAATAGGGCTATCTTCTGTAAACCACCCCTAGCTTGTCACAATGCAACTGATTGGCTCAAACGCGTTAAGAAGGAAAGAAATTCCACAAATTAACTTTTAACATGGCACACCTGTTAATTGAAATGCATTCCAGGTGACTACCTCATTAAGCTGTTTGAGAGAATGCCAAGAGTGTGCAAAGCTGTCATCAAGGTAAAGGGTCGCTACTTTGAAGAATCTTAAATATAAAATATATTTTGATTTGTTTAACACTTTTTTTGGTTACTAAATAGTTTCCTTGGTGTATGTCTATGTGCTCTATAGCTCATTACTATGGTAAGCAGAAGACCAAGCGAATCAGCCTTCCCCTTGGTGGTTACACCAACCTGGAGAGCAGCACCAAGCAGGGGAGCAGGAGGAAGAAGAAAAAGCCCCTATTTGTCCTCAAGAAGAAACACCTGTCTACCTCTGTAGACAGCACCCCTGCTGGCTCCCCACTGGTACTGCACATTCTTACGTTCATCTCCATCAACTGCCATTAACTTAATCATCACAGAGAAGCCAGAAGAGTTGCCCCTAACTATTGGTCCCGGGTCAGATGTTATCTAACGGTTAAGGTTAGGATTTGGGGTAGGTTGCAGAGAAATCTGATTATAGATCTGATGTTACGGGGAACTTTTATATGAAAGGAGCCAGTATTCAAACTAATCATAACTGTCCACATTTCTTCCACCCCAGGCTAGTGGAGAAGAGGAGGACCTGGATGAGGACTACTCTCTGAGTGAAGAGGACTCAGGCTCAGAGCCGCAGGATGACTATGAGGTATCAGAGAGGAAGTCCCAGCCCCCCTCTCCCTCCCCCTGTCCCACCCCTATAGAACCTCGCCCCCGGGACAGACCCCGTCGCCAGCGCAGGAAACCCGCCCGCTCACCCTCCTACTCAGACGATGAGAACGGGCCCACCTTACCTAAGGTAGTGGTGGTTACATAATTATGCACACAAATACACACACACACACTGATCCTGGAACTATATACGTGTAACCTCCCCTTTGTGTGTGTTCTGTCTCAGAGTGGGCGGGTGGAGGTGCAGGAGAAGCTACATCTGGACAGCAGTCCTCTGGGCTGGAGCATCACTGATGTGACCCGTTTCATCAGAACTACTGACTGTGCCCCGCTGGCACGCATATTCAGGGACCAGGTAGGAGTGACGCACACACCAGGAAAAACACACTCACATACACACACTCACAGTGTGGTAATTTTCTGAGCCATGTTGTTGTGCGTGTTGACAGGAGATAGATGGCCAGGCCCTGCTGTTGCTGAGCCTGCCCACAGTACAGGAGTGTATGGGGCTGAAGCTGGGCCCTGCCATCAAACTGTGCCACCTTATAGAGAGGGTTAAACTGACATTTTACCAGCACTTTGCCAGCTGAGGTGTGTGTGTGTGTGTGTGTGTGTGTGTGTGTGTGTGTGTGTGTGTGTGTGTGTGTGTGTGTGTGTGTGTGTGTGTGTGTGTGTGTGTGTGTGTGTGTGTGTGTGTGTGTGTGTGTGTGTGTGTGTGTGTGTGTGTGTGTGTGTGTGTGTGTGGTTGGTCTCAAGCTCATTACTAAGCCATATCACATCCAGCGTTGTTGTAATGTACAGTATGTGCTGCTCCAGGATGGACACAGCTTATAGCCTCAGCTGTTCACCCTGGAATGTGACTGGATTCTGTATCGTTCAGGGATTTTATGTTTACAGTGCCTTCAGAAAGTATTCACACCCCTTGACTTATTATACATTTTGTTGTTACAGGCTGAATTCATAACGGATTAAATTGATTTATTTTCTCACCCATTTACACACAATACCCCATAATGACTAATTTACATAAGTATTTTCACCCCTTAGTCAATGTTAGAATCACCTTTGGCAGCGATTACAGCTGTGAGTATTTCTGGGTAAGTCTCTGGGTAAGTCTAAGGGTTTTCCACATTGTTCAATATTTGTAAATGTTTTTTTATTTTATTTGTTGAACTCTGTCAGGTTGGTTGTTGATCATTGCTAGATAGCCATTTTCATGTCTTGCCATAGGTTTTCAGGCTCATTTAAGTCAAAATTGTAACTAGGCCACTCAAGCATTTAATGTCATCTTGGTAAGCAACTCCAGTGTATACAGTTGAAGTCGGAAGTTTACATACACCTTAGCCAAATACATTTAAACTCAGTTTTTCACAATTGCAGACATTTAATCCTAGTAACAATTCCCTGTCTTGGGTTAGTTAGGATCACCACTTTATTTTAAGAATGTGAAATGTCAGAATAATAGTAGAGAGAATGATTTATTTCAGCTTTTATTTCTTTCATCACATTCCCAGGGGGTCAGAAGTTTATATACACTCAATTAGTATTTGGTAGCATTGCCTTTAAATTGTTTAACTTGGGTCAAATGTTTCGGGTAGTCTTCCACAAGCTTCCCATAATAAGTTGGGTGAATTTTGGCCTATTCCTCCTGACAGAGCTGGTGTAACTGAGTCAGGTTTGTAGGCCTCCTTGCTCGCACATGCTTTTTCAGTTCTGCCCACAGATGTTCTATGGGATTGAAGTCAGGGCTTTGTGATGGCCACTCCAATACCTTCACTTTGTTGTCCTTAAGCCATTTTGCCACAACTACGCTTGGGGTCATTGTCCATTTGGAAGACCCATTTGCGATCAAGCTTTAACTTCCTGACTGATGTCTTGAGATGTTGCTTCAATATATTCACATCATTTTACTCCCTCATGATGCCATCTATTTTGTGAAGTGCACCAGTCCCTCCTGCAGCAAAGCACCCCCACAACATGATGTTGCCACCCCCATGGGTGGGATGGTGTTCTTCAGCTTTGCAAGTCTCCCTCTTTTTCCTCCAAACATAACGATGGTCATTATGACCAAAGAGTTCTATTTTTGTTTAATCAGACCAGAGGACATTTCTCCAAAAAGTATGATCTTTGTTCCCATGTGCAGTTGCAAACTGTAGTCTGGCTTTTTTATGGCGGTTTTGGAGCAGTGGCTTCTTCCTTGCTGAGCGGTCTTTCAGGTTATGTCGATATAGGACTCATTTTACTGTGGATATAGATACTTTGTACCCGTTTCCTCCAGCATCTTCACAGGATCCTTTGCTGTTGTTCTGGGATTGATTTGCACTTTTCGCACTAAAGTACGTTCATCTCTAGGAGACAGAACACGTCTCCTTCCTGAGCGATATGACGGCTGTGTGGTCCCATGGTGTTTATATTTGCGTACTATTGTTTGTACAGATGAACGTGATACCTTCAGGCGTTTGGAAATTGCTCCCAATGAGGAACCAGACTTGTGGATGTTTACCATTTTTTTTCTGAGGTCTTGGCTGATTTTTTTTTATTTTCCCATGATGTCAAGCAAAGAGGCACTGAGTTTGAAGGTAGGCCTTGAAATACATCCACAGGTACACCTTGAAATACATCCACAGGTACACCTCCAATTGACGTCAATTAGCCTATCACAAGTTTTTAAAGCCATGACATCATTTTCTGTAATTTTACAAGCTGTTTAAAGGTTACAGTCAACTGAGTGTATGTAAACTTCTGACCCACTGGAATTGTGATACAGTGAATTATAAGTTAAATAATCTGTCTGTAAACAATTGTTGGAAAAATTACCTGTGTCATGCACAAAGCAGATGTCCTAACCGACTTGCCAAAACTATAGTTTGCTAACAAGAAATTTGTGGAGCGGTTTAAATGAGTTTTAATGACTCCTACTGAAGTGTATGTAAACTTCCGACTTCAACTGTATATGGTCTTGTGTTTTAGGTTATTGTCCTGCTGAAAGGTGACTTTGTCTCCCAGTGTCTGTTGGATAGCAGACTAATCCATGTTTTCCTCTAGGGTTTTGCCTGTGCTTAGCTCAATTTCATTTATTTGTATCCCTAAAAATACGTCCAAGTCCTTGCCAATGACAAACATACCCATAACATGATGCAGCCACCACTATGCTTGAAAATATGAAGAGTGGTACTCAGTGATGTGTTGTGTTGGATTTGACCCAAGCATAACGCTTTGTATTCAGAACAGTTAATTTCTTTGCCAATATTTTTGCAGTTTTACTTTCGTGCCTTATTGCAGACAGGGTGCATGTTTTGGAGTCTTTTTATTTTTTCTGTACGGGCTTTCTTCGTTTCACACTGTCATTTAGGTTAGTATTGTGGAGTAACTACAATGTTGTTTATCCATCCTCAGTTTTCTCCTATCACAGCCATTAAACTGTAACTGTTTTAAAGTCACCATTGGCCCATGGTGAAATCCCTGAGCAGTTTCCTTCCTCTCCGGCAATTGAGTTAGGAAGCACGCCTGTTCCTTTGTAGTGACTGGGTGTATTGATACACCATCCAAAGTGTAATTAATAACTTCAACATGCTCAAAGGGATATTCAATGTCTGCTCTTTTTTTTAAAATTTTTACCCATCTACCAATATGTGCCCTTCTTCGTGAGGCATTGGAAAACCTCCCTGGTTGAATATGTTTAAAATTCAATGCTCAACTGAGGGACCTTACAGATAATTGTATGTGTAGTCTTTCAAATATGATGTTAAACACTTAATTGCACACAGTGTGAGTCAATGCAACTTATTATGTGACTTGATAAGCAAATGTGTACTCCTGAACTTATTGAGGCTTGCCATAACAAAGGGGTTGAATACTTAATGGCTCGAGACATTTCAGCATAAAATTTTACATATATATATTTTTTTATATCACCATGCTCTACCAACTGAGCCTTACAGAACCACAACCCTGGCGGTGCAAAGCACCATGCTCTACCAACAGAGCCTTACAGAACCACAACCCTGGCGGTGCAAAGCACCATGCTCTACCAACTGAGCCTTACAGAACCACAACCCTGGCGGTGCAAAGCACCATGCTCTACCAACAGAGCCTTACAGAACCACAAAGTCAAGGAGTGGTGTTAATACTTTCTGAAGGCACTGTATGTGTTTGTTTACCATTTGTTTGTGTACGATCAGATACATAGTGGAGGGGAATTGAAAAGCACAAGATAATTGTATGGAGTCATGATGGAATTATTTTTCATCCATCCATGACTGAGCTATTCAGGGTATAATGAACACCCAAGGTAAAGTATGTCAACAAAATACATCTGGATTCCTGTTTAGGTACTAGTTCACCCCTCATTGTGAAACAGTAAAATATGAATAATGTGAATAACAAACAGCACCTGATGTGGGGAGACACATTTGCACTATCACAGCTAGGTTTTTACATTGGTCTACAGGGCTATGTTATCAATTTGACCGACTTCTTCTTGAAAATAAATAGCAGCTCAGACGTTTGGGTCTGGTTTCCAACACAGATTAAGCCTAGTCTAAAAAGCATGTTCAAAGAAGATTCTCCATTGAAAGTTGTTCTTAGTCCAGGATTAGTCTTAATCTCTGTGAAATCGGCCATTGGATTGTGATTCATTGCATTTTAAATGCATCCTATTAGATTATCAAGGGGTTAGGCTGTTCTTAACCTTTTGTCTTTATGATGACTATGATGATTGTCACTTTAGTTGTGTGTAGTATAGTAAGTCACTCGTTCTGTGGCCATGGGGTGTACGACAGCGTTATAAGATGGTCCTAACAATTATTGACATCTCGGTTCATACAAATATTTTTATAGATTGTTGAGGACCTGTCTGTCCTCATTTTACCTCTTGTATATTGCAGCTTGATCAAAGTATACATTTATGTTTTTACAGGTATTTCTAAAGATTAAATATAAATGATGCTCGGAAGCTTTCTGTAGATGGCTTTGAGTAGGCTAAAACATGTCTTTATTGTTTTGATTTATGTCATGTTTTTGAGGATAATATGATACACTAATGCTATATCTAAAAAATGAACTGTACTGAAGGCAAAGCTGAACAAGTATTGTTCAATGTAAAATTACATTTTTGTTAGTTCTGCATATGGTTCAGGTTGGTTTTGTTGAAAAACAAAATGTTGTGCCATGTTTGAGACATTCCCTGTTATTTATGTATCTGTTTTCACATTCCACATCAGCTTGGTTTTTCCATTCAGGGCTGTCATTCTCATTCACTATACACTATATCGATTACACTAGATTTTACATAACCTGTTGCTCATGTTGAATATAAGTGTTGGCCGTTGATGTAAACTAAAGGAATTTCTCATGAAACAATCCAAAATGTAAATGGTTATTATTGGTTTGTGGATGTTTCCAATGCGAATATGTTTACAGAATGATCATTATTAAAAGTTATTGCTTTTGAAACTCATAAAATGATAAACTGATTTTCTTATATTTCCTGTATTGTGTCATTTGTTTAATCCCAGGAAGCTATCTTCACTGAATGATCTCATTCATATTTAGTAAAGCTAGGATCCACCTTTGAAAACCATTGCCTAGCAGCCCTGAGAATGATAACATGAGTATATTGTATTGGCTTTCAAATGTCTAGAGGGAGATGTAAGGTGGAGACAGCCTTCTGTAGCTCCAGCTGCTCTCTCCATGATTCACAATGTTAATTAAAGATCCTACTAGGTTTTATATGGAACTTCTGTCAGCCCCCCCCCCCCCCCTTTTTTCTGAAGAGGAACAGATTAATGACATAATGACAGAACAGAGGAAGGAAGGGGAGGGAATGAGACATACCTCTGTTGGCATGTAAGTTGTTTCTCTGCCCATGTTATTTGTTTGTCCATTGAATGATTGTGGTATGGACATATGCATGGTAAAGTGTTGCTCTGTTTGACTGTAGGGTCTCTTCTATCCATTGATGAGTGTAAGGGTTAGATTGGTTCCTTAGGTTGTTATTGTTGAGGATAGAAAGATGTCTTAAACTCATTTCAATTGTGGCCTAGTGACAGGAGAAAAGGAGGAGGGCCATGACAGAATGTTGTCATAGTGGAGGAGGAGTTGAGTTGTAGACTTTGATTTGTGATCTTTTATTTGTCCTTGAGGAGTTGCTTTAAAAGAAGGCAAGATCGTTCCAACTGTAGAGCAGATCACGTCATTCACTCCCTAGTGATACACCACCCTGAGAACAAACAGACTCAGAGAACGTGAGAGAGAAGAAAGAAGGGAGGAGTCCACTGACCCACTGAGTCATCTACTGGGCCTGCAGACAGAGTTATAGCTCACTGGAGAGTTACAGTGTGTGTGTTGGCCTGCACTGCCGAGAGGGAGAAAGAGAGCGCCGCAGTCATTCTGACCACAACAGTCTTTATCCAGGAGGATCATCCACTACTTCACAGTCAGTCACCATGTCTCAGGTAAGACTACAGTGCTGGACTAGGGAGGGACATGTAGAGTTATGACATGATCTCACTGAAACTTGCCTAGAAAGTTCCTGCTTAGTAAACCTACTGGAGAACTCTACATGGGAACTTTTCTTCAGCTGTCTTTCTTCGGCATTCCAATTCTTCCCTCTCTTCTTCTCCAGCCTGAAGAGGGGGAGGAGGGACAGCTGAAGCGTCCTGAGGTGAGCGAGGAGGATCTGATCGGAGCGAAGGATAAGCTGAGCTCCAAAGGAAAGCTGAAGGGCAAGACCATAGAAGTGATGGATGAGTGCGGTGAGCAGTGCCACTTTTATTGGCATGACAATAGGGTTAGGGCATCGTTTCCCAAACTCGGTGCAATTTTGGTTTTATTGCCCTAACACAACTGATTATAATGATCAAAGAATGAAGATTATCTGATTATTTTCATCAGTTGTGTAGTGCTAGGGCAAAAACCAAAATGTGCCCCCTTTGGGATCCTGAGGATGGAGTTTGGGAAACCCTGGTTTGGGGTAAGTCTACGGGGCAGGAGTATATATTTAAAAACCTCTGAAATCTGTTTGTTGTTTTTGTGGCGGATTTAAAGCGGCAATCAACAGTTGAAACTATAACAAAATATACTCCCCACCCGTTTCCGTAAAAGGTTGAGGGATGGGGCTGAAATGTAACAAATCTCAATTCATATACAGAGCTATGGATGCAAGGACTGGCTATACATATTGAAATTATAGATTGAATCGTGTTGAGGCTATATAGTGTTTGTTTGCATTTATTTGTTTACAAACATTTTAATAAAACAACTTATGGTTTATTATGGGATATGACAGTTGAATTAAGCTTCAGACATTTCTAAGTTATATTCTTCAATAATCAATGGGTACATATTAATTAAGTCCAAGAATGGAGGTAGCAACTGCTGATTGCTCCTTTAAGATTGGAAATAAGTTTACATACAAGTGTACATATAGAGAACCTGGGCTGTGTTTAAACAGGCAGCCCAATTCTGATATTTTTTCCACTAACTGTTCTTTTGACCAATCACAGATCTTTTCACATCAGATCTAATCTGTCAAAAGACCAATTAGTGAGAGAAAAAAGATCAGAATTGGGCTGCCTTTCTAAACAAAGCCAGAGTGTTATTGAACAAGAGAGGGAGTTAGTGATTAGAGAGGGCGTTCCTTACTGTGATGAAGTTTCCACTCCATATACAGCGCAGTTGAGGATGTTCAAGACTGTCAAACACACTGCCCATCTCCCTGCTGCATGAACTATGGATGTTTATACATATCTACTGTATGACATAGCTCTTCGACTGTAGCTACCTGACTTCAGAGTGATGGATGGATCTGTGTTGTGTTCACAGAGCGTGCGGGTAAAGTTGCCCCTTCTGTGTTCAGTGGAGTGCGTTCAGGGAGAGAGACCGCCATCAACAAGCCCCAGGGTCGACAAATCAAGAAGTAGCAGAGGCAGTAAAGCCGCTTCTTATACTCCAGCCTGGCCTATATTTAAAACCACACTTGTGTGACTGAATGGGCCTTATGGTCAAGTACTTCTTAACTTTAATAAAAAGCTTGAACCCTCATTCTGTCAGGAGTCTTGATTGTTAAGAAAGGAGTTTAAGTGGGCATTAACTGGATGTCAGTTGAGTAGGCTGTATTGGTTGGGTGTGAATATATTTGAGTTGGGCCGCCCGAGTGGCGCAGCAGTGCTAGAGGCGTCACTACAGATCTGGGTTCGATCCCGGGCTGTCGCGACCGGGAGAACCATGAGGCGACACACAATTGGCCCAGCGTTGTCCGGGTTAGGGGAGGGTTTGGCTGGCTAGGATGTCCTTGTCCCATCTCGCTCTTGAGTTCTTGTGGCGGCCGGGCGCACACACGCTGACTTCGGTTTCAGAGGACGCATGGCTCTCGACCTTCGCCGAGTCCGTATGGGAGTTGCAGTGATGGGACAAGACTAACTACCAATTGGATATCACTAAAAAGGGGTAAAAAAAAGATTCCCCAAAATACATATTGGTGCTGTTCAGCTATACACTTTTGGTGTTCATTGAGAAGTGGATGTTCTCATTATGCTGAGCATCTCTTTGCCATTCCCAGTCCTGTACTGTATCAGTTAACTCTAGCTAGTGTATCTGATACGTCTGAAAGCAACAATGACAAATATCAAGTTTTCAGTTTTATTGAAAAAATCTAATTTTATTAACACGCAAATAACCTTTAAAACAATGTATTTATCTGAACGTAACAAGCTACTACAGTGGATGATGCACAGATGGGGCAGCTTGATGGGGGCTCAGAACAAAAGGATGAGAGGAAGGCTGGAATGAGAGAAACAAGAACGAGCAGGATGAACTTTACATGAAGGAGAACGAGGAGAGAAAAAGAGACTGTCAGGGTTTACAGACATTTGATGCCTTGTGGTAGAAAGTGAGGATGAAGGGAGGTAGAGAAGGGTGGAGGGAGTGGACGATAGTTCTTTATTTCATGTACTTGTGCTGCTGGTCCTGGAGGATCTTAGCGGAGGACTTGGCATCGTAGAAGAGTTCGTTGATCTCCTCCACCTGCTCCCTCTCTACTCCCTCCTTCCCCTGGACTCTGCCTAACAGACTGGCTGGGGTCAGCAGCTGAGCCGCATACCTGACAGAGGAGGAGAGGGGTGGGTGAGTCAGTACGCACGCGCACACACACACACACACACAGTATGGGTCTCTCCAACCTTTTCTAGCATGAGAGCTACTTTAGAATTATGAAATATGTCAAGAGCTACTTAATTTTTTTCCCCTAGCATTCAAATAGGCACTCTTTGTATTTTCCCAAATTCCATTTTCTCTGTGTTATTTTTCCAGGTTTGGGGATTTTTGGGGGGATTTTCACTCAAAATCACAACTATTCATAGAGAAACAAGAAATTGGATGTTTGGAGTTCATCTCAATGCTTAAATCACATGAGAATACAATTTTTGCGTGCTGGGAAAAAAAGAACAAATTCAGATTAGAGTATTAATACCCCTTTAATTGTGCATTTTGCAAGAGAGGATTTTGCTGGTCTAGGGATGTGTTTGCTGTTACATATGCCATGACACAGCTTGCAAAACAAAAGCCCACCCGATTGATACAAATAATCATGATATACACCGAGTATACAAAACATGACAGACTGACCAGGTGAATCCAAGTGAAAGCTATGATCCCTTATTGATGACACTTGGGGAGGAGACAGGTTAAAGAAAATGTTTAAGCATTGAGACATGGATTGTGTATGTGTGCCATTCAGAGGGTGAATGGGCAAGATAACAAATGTAAGTGCCTTTGAACGAGGTCTGGTAGTAGGTGCCAGGCGCACTGGTTTGTGTCAAGAACTGCAACTCTGCTGGGTTTTTCACACTCAACAGTTTCCCGTGTGTATCAAGAATGGTCCACCACCCAAAGGACATCCAGCCAACTTCACAACTGCGGGAACCATCCCTGTGGAACGCTTTGGACACCTTGTAGAGTCCATGCCCTGACAAATTGAGGCTGTTCTGAGGGCAAAGGGGGGTGCAACTCAATAATAGGAAGGTGTTCCTAATGTTTGGTAAACTCAGTGTAATTCTGCCAGGAAAGCATACCTTGCACTTAACATTTAAATGAGAAGGTTTTGGGGAAAGTATTTCTGTCTATCCAGAAGTAGCTAACTGGTTACACGAAGTGAATGACAGAAACGCTCACACATCGGTGGAAGCTGTGGAGGGGAGGGCGTCTCATAATAATGTCTGGAACAGAGCAAATGGAATGGCATCAAAAACATAGAAACCATGTGTTTGATACCATTCCAACTATTCCGCTCCAGCCATTACAATGAGCCCGTCCTCCCAAATGAAGGTGCCACCAACCTCCTGTGACACACATACAAGGAAAATATTGCTGGAAATTAATCGACAGACAGTGTTATGTTTTTATAAGCCAATTGTGACTAACTAGGGATAATGTGGATTTGATTTGATAGAAGCCAGGAGCTTGAGGTGTCTGATACTGGACAGTTTGCGGTAGAGGCCGACCATCTGTGCTGGTCTTATACATAATAGTAAAATGCTTGATTGCATGTAACGGCATGAATGACTCAGATGCTGTGTAATGGCATGAATGAATGATTATATTGAAGTAGGCTAAGTTACATTTAAACAGAAAAGAGGCAGAAGGTGAGGTCAGGACAGGTGCATCAAAGCTGAAACAAAGACTGGAAAACAGCTTCCATCTCAGGGCCGTCAGACTGTTAAATAGTCACCACTAGCCGGGCCTCCGCTCAGTACCGTCCTGAACTTTAGTCACTAGCCGACTAACACCCGGTTACTCAACCCTGCACTTTAGAGGCTGCTGTCCTATGTACATATTAAAGTGACCAGTGTTCCACGTCTAAAGTTGACATACTGTTTTAGCCATTTCATATGTACAGTGCATTCAGAAAGTATTCAGACCCCTTGACTTATTCCAAAATGTAATTTCGTTACAACCTTATTCTAAAATGTATTAAATCGCTTCCCCCCCCTCAATCTACACACAATACCCCACAATGACTAAGCAGAAAACATGTTTGTAGTAACTTTAGCAGATTTATAAAAAAAATAAACAGATATAACATTTACATAAGTATTCAAACCCTTTACTCAGTACTTTGTTGAAGCACCTTCAGCAGTGATTACAGCCTTGAGTATGACGCTACAAGCTTGGCACACCTGTATTTGGGGAGTTTCTCCCATTCTTCTCTGCAGATCCTCTCAAGCTCTGTCAGGTTGGATGGGGAGCGTCGCTGCACAGATATTTTCAGGTCTCTCTAGAGATGTTCGATCGGGTTCATGTCTGAGCTCTGGCTGGGCCACTCAAGGACATTCAGAGACTTGTCACAAAGCCACTCCTGCATTGTCTTGGCTGTCCGCTTAGGGTCGTTGTCCTGTTGGAAGGCGAACCTTTGCCCCAGTCTGAGGTCCTGAGTGCTCAAGGATCTCTCTGTACTTGGCTCCATTAATCTTTCCATCGATTTTGACTAGTCTCCCAGTCCCTGCCGCTGAAAAACATCCCCACAGCATGATGCTGCCACCACCATGCTTCACCGTAGGGATGGTGCCATGTTTCCTCCAGATGTGACCATTGGCATTCCGGCCAAAGAGTTCAGCCTTAGTTTCATCAGACCAGAGAATCTGGTTTCTCATGGTCAGAGTCTTTAGGTGCCTTTTGGTAAACTCCAAGCGGGCGGTCATGTGCCTTTTACTGAGGAGTGGCTTCTGTCTGGCCACTCTACCATAAAGGCCTGATTGGTGGAGTGCTGCAGAGATGGATGTCCTTCTGGAAGGTTCTCCCATCTCCACAGAGGAACTCTGGAGCTCTGTCAGAGCGACCACCGGGTTCTTGGTCACGTCCCAGACCAAGGCCCTTCTCCCCCGATTGCTCAGTTTGGCCGGGCGGCCAGCTCTAGGAAGAGTCTTGGTGTTTCCAAACACCTTCCATTTAAGAATGATGGAGGCCACTGTGTTCTTGGGGACCTTCAATGCTGCAGAAATGTTTTGGTACACAATTCTGTCTCTGAGCTCTACGGACAATTCCTTCGACCTCATGTCTTGGTTTTTGCTCTGACATGCACTGTCAGCTGTGGGACCTTATATAGACAAGTGTGCGCCTTTCCAAATAATGTCCAATCAATTGAATTTACCACAAGTGGACTCCAATCAAGTTGTAAAAACATCTCAAGAATGATCAATGGAAACAGGATGCACCTCTGAGCTCAATTTTGAGTTTCATAGCAAACGGTCTGAATACTTATGTAAATAGGGTATCTGTTTTTAAAAAATTATATATTTGCAAACATGTCTAAAATCTGTTTTTGCTTTGTCATTATGGGGTATTGTGTGTAGACTGATGCGTGAAAAAATAATTTAATACATTTTAGAATAAGGCTGTAACGTAACAAAATATGGAAAAAAGTCAAGGGGTCTGAATACTTTCCGAATGCCGAATACTGTATTCTAGTCAAGTCCATCCTATTAAACTATTGCTGTACATATACTATTCTATGTATTCTTCAGATATAAACAGGATGGATAGAATATATAGTACACATTCCATCACATATATGCCGGACTCTGACATTGCTCATTCTAACATTTCTATATTTCTTAATTCCATTCTTTTACATTTTAGATTTGTTTTCAAGATACTGCATGTAACTTTAAAAATAATCATCTCCATGCAGGGATGATTTCTGTATTTTGAGAGTTACCTATTTTGAAAACTTGATTGCTGACAAGCAAAACAGTTTGTGACTATGCCAACAATAGACTAATGAAACACCAAAATATGTTTTTGGGTGGAGTTTTCCTTTAACAAGTGGATTTTGCTCTTAACTCGTGTAGTAGCCCATCCTTCTCCCGACCAACTTCCTGTGACATGTCTGATTATCAATCAATGCGATTTTGTTTCAATTCATCTCCATCTGTACATTTGATTAATTGATCTCTGGCTGGGCAAGTTTTGGGATGGAATTTTCTTTTAGGCTACATAACATGCTAGCAAAATGTTTTGATCAGCTAATATGTGAGCAAACTATATATAATAAAGATAATCATTAGGACTCATCTCAACATAGCTAACATTTTCCCAGCCTAATTGTTACCAAATATCCAAACTGATTCAATGAAAACATTGAGTGATTTATCAAGAGTACACCACGCTAGTCGCAAATCCGCGCGATGGTGCTGTCCCGATTAAAACGGTGCTGAAATGATCACACACACGACTATTTCTTTAAACAATTCTGAAAGTTAATTATTAGGCGAGCTACTCCTAGCTGGGCTGCGAGCTACTCCTAGCTGGGCTGCGAGCTACTCCTAGCTGGGCTGCGAGCTACTCCTAGCTGGGCTGCGAGCTACTCCTAGCTGGGCTGCGAGCTACTCCTAGCTGGGCTGCGAGCTACTCCTAGCTGTTGGAGACCCCTGCACTAGAGACAGTGGAGTGAGCACACATGCACAGAGTAACCGACTGGTGAGTGTTACCGGAGTGTGGTCTTGGTTCCGATCTCTCCCAGGTGACTGAGGGCCTCCTCACTGATGTTGATCCCCTCGGTCTGAGCACGAATCTTAATGATCTACAGAGAACACACACACGCTGTCAGCATCACGCTACAGTGACCACATACTTCATATATTAACATACCATCACTCACACATTCACACTTCATATGTAGGAATGCCATCTCGGACATGATAACACACACACCTGCTTCATCTCCTGCGGTGTGTAGAGCATGGTGCGGATGATCATGACTCGGTCCAGCAGGTCCAGGGGAATGCCATGAGGAGAGCTGATGTCCTCTGTCCCCCTGATAACCAACCAACCACACAACAGAAAGGTTAGTAAACAGGGTAATAGGTTGCTATAACCCTAACATGTTTGGGAGCATAATTAGAGTGTGCAACTTTATAAGTTCCAAAACAAACTGTCAGAGTAACTCACATTCATGCACATTAGCACACACACACCCACCCACCTGATGAGGCAGTTGCCCCTGTTGGAGGCGAATACTACGATGGGTGCGATGGTGCTCTCCAGAGCTCGGTGCAGGTAGGTGAAACATTCGATGTCCAGCATGTGCACCTCGTCCACAAACAGCACCCCAGGGACCAGCTCAGCCACACCCTGGTCAATGTAGCGGTTTACCACCTTGTTGATCTCAGCTCGCAGCTTGTCTAATGTACAGCATGAAGAGCCAATGAAGAGTCAGGGATCAAGCAAGGGAGCCAATCAAAAGGCAAGGACAGAGCAGAAAGGGTGGGGTTCTTTTGAATGATGCTTATTGGGGGGGGGGGTTGAAAGTACAAGCTGCTATTACTACAAGGATAGAACTAGGGCTGTGAGTTTAAAAAAGTTAGGTTACGTGCTTCAGGTCTTACCTGTGATCTCGGTCTTCTTGGGCTTCATCAGCTGTCCCATCATAGACAGGATATCTTGACCTCCCTGAGAGGACAGGAACCTCACTTTAACAACCAAAGATCAAGTGTGTCTTTGTTTGTGCATAATTCTTTTTCAATCAACAGTTATTTTCTAAGTGTATATCTGCAGTGCAGTCTCATATTCACTTGAATCAGGGTCTAGGGGAGACTGTGTGTGTGTGTACCTGTGGTCTAGCATTGGCAATATCCAGGTCGTGTAGCGTGACGTCTTGGATAATCTCTTTCTTCTTGTGGACGTCCCCCTTAGGCAGCGGCACGTACTCCTCAGCCTCCAGGTCAAACTCTGTGGCAAATGTGTCACACCGACCTTGTCTCTGTGCACACCCCATACACATGGAAGGAATGGTTCAACACAGAACACAGGCATTAAATATTAACCCAATCCCATTCAGAGGTGGTCAGGTGGCTGAAACTAGGCCAATCCCATTCAGAGGTGGTCAGGTGACTGAAACTAGGCCAATCCCATTCAGAGGTGGTCAGGTGACTGAAACTAGGCCAATCCCATCAGAGGCGGTCAGGTGACTGAAACTGGGCCAATCTCATCAGAGGCGGTCAGGTGACTGAAACTGGGCCAATCTCATCAGAGGTGGTCAGGTGGCTGAAACTGGGCCAATCTCATCAGAGGTGGTCAGGTGGCTGAAACTAGGCCAATCCCATCAAAGGTGGTCAGGTGGCTGAAACTAGGCCAATCACTTCATAGGGGAACAAAAAGAAGGGATGGGAGGAGTGAGAGCAGGTGTGTATGATTGGACTCCATGCCATCTTAAGGAAGGCATGAAAGAGGCGGGGGGATGAAAGAGTCAGGGAGGGTCCTCTGGGGGCTGTCAACAGCAACAAATGTAAGGCCCCCAGCCACCTGTCCCCCCCGTCACACCTACACCCTCGGCCCACCTGCACCGATTAAAGAAGCCGTCAACACAAGCGTCAAACTATGCCATGAGGCCGTCCACCAGAACAGAGGAAGCGGAGGAGAGATGGAGAGATAGGGAGAATAAAACCCAGGGGCGATGAAGAGCTGGAGAATGCCTACAGTAGAGAGATGAAACAGAGCCGGCATGAAGGACTGGCCCAGGAGGATAGCGCACTGTTCTTTTAGTGTTGTTTTATTTGGGGGGGTATTCTTAGTTTGTACTTGTTTGTTAGTTTATCTACTTACTCCGTTTACAATTACTCTGGACTTAAACGTTTGAGCCATTGCAAATGTGTAATTTGTGTATGGGAGCCTTTCCAAAGCGAGTGTTTGTATAGAAGTGTACTGTAATAAGTGGAAGTGTACTGATACCTTGACGGCGCCACTGTTTGCTTCAATGTAGATGACGTCTCCCGCTTCCACACGCTCCTTCTGCAGGCTCTCATAAATACTGGGGTCCAGCTACAAAAACAACATAGAGACAGACAGTGAGACACATGGGCAACTTCTATATGGACTGGTCTAGCCTCTGACTCGTGCCTGACCTTGAGCTGCTTGGTGCCCTTGCCGGTCTTCAGTCCGATGATGACGTGGCTGATGGTCTTCCCGTAACCACCCATGGGATTCTCTGTCTCACAGGGGGTCAGCTCTGTGACCTCCCCCTCATACACCTCCTTGGTCTCCTTAATACGTAACCCTGGACGAGGGAGGACAGGGTCACACACAATGAATGAAGACTCTGTAAAGCCTTACCCTCTTGAATCAATAAAAAACGCCACATCCTTTGGTCTACCTGGTGGATCATTTAATGGAGATTGTGAGACTGTGTGTACAGTGCATGGTCCTCTCTCTTTGTAATGTGAACACACTGTAGCCCTTGTTCCTCCTGCATACAGCCTCCCAGTGTGTGAGTGGCAGGGGGGGGCACACTTCTGAGGGAGAGACCATCTGTCAGAGTGCTCTTATCAGGGGGGTGTCGACAGGCTCAGAATGTATCCCGCCATTTTCCTCCATCGTTAAACTTGTGTGTTCTGTGGGGTGAGGGTGCTGACCACCACTCTGCTCTCAACCCACGCTCCATTTCCTTCTCTGTGACAGGTAATGTCAACACTCCAACAAACCCCTTCCCCCAATCCCTCTCCAAGGCCATCCTCCCCAGTGTCAGCCACACTGATACCCTCCCCGAGTCCTGCTTCTGTCCAGCAGGAGGAGAACACCTGGCTCTGGAGTCTATTCTGATGGTGGTGCAGCAGGGGAATGGAGGGTGCAGCTTTATCTGGTCTCCAATTGACCCAAGCTTATGAGCTTGTGTTAGTGCTGAGCGATTAACCAAATGTTTGTTTGTTTTGTAAAGCAACTACTTGACCAACGTTGGTTCAATTATTTTAATTTAAAAAAAAATGTTTTGTTGCTGTGGGCTTATTGTGCAGTTTCTCTAGAGATAAATCAGATCAAGACCAAACTGTGCGATGTAGTAGGGAGTTATAATTTCCAACAGGCCAATATTCTACATATACTGAACAAAAATATAAGCAACATGTAAAGTGTTGGTCCCATGTGTCATGAGCTGAAATTAAAGATCCCAGAAATGTTTCATATGCATGAAAAGCTTATTTTTCTCAAATGTTGTGCACACATTTGTTTACATCCCTGTTAGTAAGCATTTATCCTTTGCCAAAATAATCCATCCACCTACAGCTGTGGCATATCAAGAAGCTGAATAAACAGCCTGGTCATTACACAGGTGCACCTTGTGTTGGGGCCAATAAAGAAGCCACACTAAAATGTGTAGTTTTGTCACACAACACAATGCCACAGACGTCTCAAGTTGAGGGAGAGTGCAGGAATGTCCACCAGAGCTGTTGCCAGAGAATTTAATGTTTATTTCTCTATCATAAACCACCTCCAACAACGCTGTTTTAGAGAATTTGGCAGTACGTCGAACTGGACTACGTGTAACCACGCCAGCCCAGGACCTCCACATCCGGCTTCTTCTTCTTCATCCAGACAGCTGATGAAACTGAAGAGTATTTATGTTTGTAATAAAGCCCTTTGTGGGGAAAAAAATCATTCTGATTGGCTGGGCCTGGTTCCCCAGTGGGTGGGCCTGCCCAGTCATGTGAAATCCATAGATTAGGGCCCAATTAATTTATTCCAATTCACTTCCTTATATGAACTGTAACTGGGTAAAATCTTGAAATTGTTGTATGTTGAGTTGTATTTTGTTCTGTATAGTTTCACACATTAAAACGTAGTAATTAACTACAATCCCCATAATCCATTGCACGTCTACTTGTCCGGTCTTACGCCTGCTACGTAAAAGAGAGAAGAATGCATAATCGAGAGGGAAAGAGAGCAGTTGCTTTGAGGTAAAATACATGACCTAAGTGATTGATAGTTGGACCTAAGTGATTGATAGTTGGTATTCAGCAGTCATAAAGTATGCCTTATTTACTTTGAAGAACTACTAAAATAGCGCATATTGAACATTTCTACCGCTTCTTAGACTTGCTTTCAATGAGAAAGATAGGACTATAACTCACATTTCTATGTGAATTTAGTCAGGTCACCCAAAAAAGTTACATACTGCAGCTTTAAAGTCCCCCCCAAAAATGTGAAACTGAAATCAAAAACTGGGATCATTTTTTACATAATCGAACTGAAACCACCTCAAAAAGCACAACTCGCTCAGCACTAGCGTGTGTGATCCATTCCCAGTGGCCCTGTGTTTGTGTGTGGCCCCTCACCTATGGCCCTCCTGAAGTTCTCCATTAGCACCTCTGTTTTCTTGATCTCAGAAGAGTAGACCTCACTGCCCACCATGGGGCAGAAGGGCACCTTGTTGCCGAGCTCCTGTGCCATAGCCAAAGCCAAGGCGGTCTGCAGGGGGGGAATGAGATGGTGCAAAGTAGGGTTGGTCAAAGTCTCTCAAGTTGTATTCTTTCTATTACTGTGGAGGCCAGAAGACACAGTAAGCATATCAGACATTTCACAATTACGACTTTGGGGTATCATTGAAGTACTGCAGTAACATCTTGTCTACCTTTCCTGTACCGGGAGGTCCAGCAAGTAAAACTGCCCTTCCCGACATCTTCTTTGAACGGATCAGTTCCACAATGATACCACAAGCCTGTTGACAGAAAACAAAGGTAAAGAACATCCATAGATATATGTATATGTTTAATTGAAAAAGAGGTATAGAAAAATAAATACATCTAAGAAAAATGCAATACAAACCTACTTTCTGAAATACAGTGGCTAGCTAAATAACTAAACGTAACCTACTTTTGATATAACGTTAACTAGTTAGCTTGGCATCTCGTTTGCTAATACCTCTCTTGCGGTCTCCTGTCCAACAAGACCTGACGCATTTTGCTTTGCGTTCCCGGCATCGTCTAGCCCGAGTCCTTTCACATGACTGTGAGACGCGATGCGCTGGGTTTTCGTGGTGCTTTTGACTTCCTCGATCTTCATGGCTGTGTATTTTATGAACGTCTTATAATAAAGTAACAAATGCAAACAAAAATGCTCCCTTCCTGATCGTTATTTATTCACATTTAGAATTGGCGCGGTAAAACAAAACAAACAGATGCGATCTGTTTCAGTGTGGTATGATAAGAACTGTTTCCATGTGGGTTACCAAGGAAGTTGAAGGAAATAACACAAAAGTTCATTTTTTAGCTCTAAGAGGTACACTATTGGACAATTATGCTCTTCTGTTATAAAGCGATTGGATAGAAGCACTGTCAATCTCACCCATACAAAAACAACCACGCCTCTTTTTGGCTTTTATTTCCGCTTGTGTTCACGTCACTTTGACTTTACGGAAACTAGTACATCATTTGAGATTGATTCCTGCCTTTGTGATTGCATTCCATCGCCTACACTCTCTTATCAAAAAGTTTGTTTAATAAATGTAATTCGTTTTGAGTTCTAAACGGATATTTTCTTCACACCTCATGATTTTGTAGCCTCTACTTGTGAGAGGGAGTAAAACGTTACTCACACTGGCATAATTTCCAGAGGACTGTTTTTACTGATACGCAGGAAGAAAAGTTTTGTGTAGCTCGACAGCTAACGTTTGTGTTTAGTTACCTTTATTTCATCAAACATATGAATTAATTGTAACGTAAGGAGTTTAATGTATGAGTTTATTGAATGAATATTAGTTTATCGTAAATGTTGTCAATCGTGTTGTGTCATTAACTTACTGAACGTAACTACAGTTCAAGGCACAGCCAGTAACGCTAACTGCTGAGGTTGCGAAAGGAGCAGATAGCTAGCTAACTACCAGTCATGGCAGACTCGAGCAACAACCACCCGAAGACATTAAATTTTAATGTGGGGGTACTTGGGCATGTCGACAGCGGGAAGACATCGCTTGCCAGGGCGCTCAGCAGCACAGCGTCCACGGCTGCCTTTGACAAGAACCCCCAGTCCCGAGAGAGAGGCATCACTCTGGATCTCGGCTTCTCCTCCTTCAACGTGGACCTCCCCGAGCAGCTGCGGGAGGACCCCGGGGGCCACGGCTACGACAACCTGCAGTTCACGCTGGTGGACTGTCCTGGACACGCGTCCCTCATTCGCACCATCATTGGGGGTGAGAGAAGTGAATGAGAATATCATATTACTGCAGAGAGAAATCGATACCCTAACCGTAGTAGCAAGACAGCAAATGTTCAGGTGTTGACACCTGTGTAATGGTGGAGATCCCATCACTCACACTAAATGACTGTACATGACACGTAGTGACATAATTCAATTGTCCAGTCGGCTGTCTGACATCTCCTGGTACTCTAGAGTTTGACAGCCAGCTTTAATAATGGCAAATGGGAACATACTAGGGCTGCAGAATAAAGAGTACACATTAGAGGTCGACCGATTTATGATTTTTCAACGCCGATACTTATACCGATTATTGGAGGACCAAAAATTGATCGGCCGGTTATTTTATTTGTAATAATGACAATTACAACAATACTGAATGAACACTTATTTTAACTTAATATAATACATCCATAAAATCAATTTAGCCTCAAGTAAATAATGAAATGTGTTCAATTTGGTTTAAATAATGCAAAAACAAAATGTTGGAGAAGAAAGTAAAAGTGCAATATGTGCTATGTAAGAGGGCTAACGTTTCAGTTCCTTGCTCAGAACATGAGAACATATGAAAGCTGGTGGTTCCTTTTAACATGAGTCGTCAATATTCCCAGGTAAGACGAGGTTGTCGTTATTATAGGAATTATAGGACTATTTCTCTCTACCATTTGTGTTTCATTAACCTTTGACTATTTAATGTTCTTAAAGGCACTTTAGTATTACCAGTGAAACAGTATAGCTTCCGTCCCTCTAGTTAGCGTGCGCTAACAAGCTAGCCATTTCACTTCGGTCACACCAGCCTCATCTCGGGAGTTGATATGCTTGAAGTCATAAACAGCGCAATGCTTGACGCACAACGAAGAGCTGCTTGCAAAACACATGAAAGTGCTGTTTGAATGAATGTTTACGGCCTGCTTCTGCCTACCACCGCTCAGTCAGATACTTGTATGCTTGTATGCTCAGTCAGATTATATGCAACGCAGGACACGCTAGATAATATCTAGTAATATCATCAACCATGTGTAGTTAGTTAACTAGTGATTATGATTGATTGTTTTTTATAAGATAAGTTTAATGCTAGCTAGCAACTTACCTTGGCTTACTGCATTTGCGTAACAGGCAGTCTCCTTGTGGAGTGCAACGAGAGAGAGGCAGGTCAGGTCGTTATTGCGTTGGACTAGTTAACTGTAAGGTTGCAAGATTGGATCCCCTGAGCTGACAAGGTGAAAATCTGTTGATCTGCCTCTGAACAACGCAGTTAACCCACCGTTCCTAGGCCGTCATTGAAAATAAGAATGTGTTCTTAACTGACTTGCCTAGTTAAATAAAGGTATAAAATAAAAAAAATCTGCGCACAAAAATACTGATTTCCGATTGTTATAACTTGAAATCGGCCCTATTTAATCGGCCATTCCGATTAATCGGTCGACCTCTAGTACACATACACTTGATACAAATATACATCATTTCTTGACTCAACAATTTAATCCAGCCATTACATGGTTAACCCACACTGATTGACTGGCCCCTCCACTAGCCTGTGGCTTGGAAAGGAAGAGAGAGAGGAGGAATGGGTAGAAGTCTCGGGGAGGACATGAGAATACCTTACGCCCCAGCTTAGTTATTTCCCCTTTCTTTCTTGCTACAATCTCCCTTTCTCTCTCTCCTCACTCCTGAGAAGTGTTCTTTGGCTTTATCCACATTTTATTATTTTTGTTTAATTATTTCTAGGTAAGAAATGTACTATGTATGCTGTAAGTGGAGACTGCTTTGACAGGGCTGAGAGGTGAGGGTATGCATTGGTGGTAGAAGACGATTGAAACTGAAGGAAAATAGGATAAGGAGAGCACACACAGTGGGAGTGTGGCCTGAGTCAGTGTATATGGCTGGTAGTTGGCTATATAAAGCCAGTGTGTCCCTGTGGATGGCAAATGCTGTGGATTAGGGCAGAAGGAAGGTGTGGGGATCAGGGTATGTAATACACTTCCTCTCCTGTCCCCAGTGGGGAAAGCACAGGAAAGAAAGAAAGCCAAAGAGAGGCAGAGGAAAGAAAGACTGCCAAAGTGAAGGAAAGAAAAGAGGGAGAGGAAAGACAACCAAGTGAGCTGGGGCTCTAATTTCAGCCATCTAGCCGTTCTCCCTTGTCTACATCTTTATCCTTTGTACCCTCCCTCTTCTCTCCCTCTCTTCGTTATTATTCTTGGTTGTCTGTTGCTGTTTCTCCATTGGTTGCTCAACTTATGACTGGTCCTTTGGGCCCTGTGTAGATGAGCTGTAACCATGCAGTGCTGAGTGGTCACAATCATTTCGCTGCAGTAGTTTTGGACTGGGGTGTTTATTATGGACAAGCCATATAGCCTACATACAAGTCTAATAGTGAGTGTGTGTGTTTCAGGGGCTCAAATCATAGACTTGATGATGCTGGTGGTAGACGTGGTGAAGGGGATCCAGACCCAGACAGCAGAGTGTCTGCTGATAGGAGAGCTGACCTGCCCCCGCATGGTGGTCATTCTCAACAAGACTGACCTGCTGCCGCCCAACAAGAGACAGACCGCCATCGACAAGATGACCAAGAGACTGCACAAGACACTGGAGAACACCAGGTAACACACACACCAGGCCCCCAGTGTCCTTTCTGGAGAGTGAAGTCACCAGTTCTGCTGGTCGGCTACTATGTAGTAACCTAGCGGTGCCAAAGCTCTGGGCCTGTATCCACAATCCATTTCAGAGGAGAACATTTGTCCTAGGTGCTGAGAATCGAGACATTTTACTCCTACTCTTATGGGTAAAAATGAAAGCTATGCAAGGAGGGCTTTAGTCATAAGAGATACCAAGTCGACAGATTATTTAGGACGTCTCATAAGCTGTCCTAACCGGTTAATAGTTACCAGCAGGGGTCTTGATAATAGAAAAATGCAGCGAGTAAGTGGTTCCTGCACCACATGCAACTGCTTTGCAGTTGTTGAAAGAATGTTTTGATATTTCTATACAATAAATCTATAAATAATGTAGACATGCTCTTGTCTTTGACAATGATTTCACGAGGCCTATTACACGATATGCCTAAATACGTAGAACCGCTAGGCTAATAAATGTGTCTAATTGGGCATGTTTATAAGTTGGGAAATTGAAGGAATCTAGGGCTTATGTTTGATTGTTTGATGAAAATGATAGACCTTTCAAACATTGTATGCAACATTATCAGCAAGTGACATTGATGCCTACTGTGCCAAATCGATGTAGATATGTTAAATAGGAGTGACGAGTGTGTCGATATAATGGTATTGTCAAAATTCCACTTTTAACAACCATCAGAATTGGTTTAAAAAAAAGTTTATGCATGCCAACATATTAAGCAATCATTAAGAATAGGCAAAGTGATGGTGTCAGTCGGAAATGATATAAAACATTTTACCATTGAAACATTTGAACATTCACATTCATTGTGGTTGTCTGAAGAAACATGTGCTATAGAGTTCACAGCTGGCAACGCCTCATCAGGATTGGTTATTCCCCAATTTGCAACATGTCAATCAGCATCATCACTATCTTTCCTTTGTAGTACCTCAATTGTTGCGATTACCAGCTGAGAAACTTTTATGGGGTTGATTTTGTCTGGGCCCTGTCTTAACATCATCCTAAAACCTACTCTGAGTTTGGATTTTTTTTGGTCTAAGCAGGTTTTAACAGGATTCTAAGAACGTTTCTGGGATGCTTTGTAGATATGGGCCCAGGTCTGACCTAGAAAGCCTGTAAATTACGATCTAGATCTAGATGGCCAGTATTGCCAAACACATTTTGTTTAGACGGCTGTTTTGTGCTCTAAAATGTGTTTATTATGATCAAGTTCGATCCCCACTGTGAATTATTTTAAAGTTTGCTACAAATCAAGATACTGAATTAAGTAGTGATACATTCTGACTACTATATTTGTCGTCACACAGGATCAGGTGCTAACACAGACCAATCATGGCCGGCAGGCTATTAGGAGGCTCCATAGACATTAAGGCAGGATGAAAACGACTACATTGACCATGATCCTTTGCTGCTTATTGCCACTTTCACGATGATCCTTAGCTATTTTTTTGGGGTGCCATTCAGCCCCATTCAGCAATAATGGCGTGCTTCAAATTCAAATACTACCAGCTTCATGAGCCATCGCGAGTTTTGCATAGGAATACATGGATGACATCAATGCTATCACTGTCTTCTGGTTTTAATGTCTATGACACACACACACAAAATAATTCTAACCCTCGTTTCATCCCCTGTTGGATAGATTTAAAGACTGTCCTGTGATTGCCTTGTCAGCAAAGCCTGGGGGTCCTGAGGCCCCTGAAACAGAGGAGCCCCATGGAGTGCCTGAGTTAATAGAGGTAAAGACCCTGGACACACTGGTGCCCCAGGAAGTGCCTGCGCTATTAGCAGTTTGGCTTAATATTCTGACTGATGTGTAGAATGCTTCAATGATACATACAGTATGATTCAGTAAAAGGTCACTCTTACAGAACAAAGAGGTATGACAGACACTGTCAGGTCAGGGGTTCTGCCCTATAATTAAATCACAAGAGACACTGTCAGGAAGTGTTGATGAAACCACAGGATACACACTCAACACTACTATATGGCACTCTGTGTGTATGACTGAATCACACTCATGCCTACAAGGATGTTACGATGTTAATGAGAGCAGTTTTGACTTTGGTGTGTGTGTGTGTGTGTCCTAGTTGTTGAAGAGCCAGACGTACCTCCCTCACAGAGATCCGGGGGGAGCTCTGCTGATGGCTGTGGACCACTGCTTCTCCATCCGTGGTCAGGGCACAGTCATGACCGGAACCATCCTACAGGGGGCGCTGGCTGTCAATGACACTGTGGAGATCCCTGCGCTCAAGGTATGGTCACTTACCACAGTACATGACCACTAAAAATAAGTCTTGATCAGTGGTTCTCAACCTCAATCCCACATGTCTATAGACCAGAAACCATTTTTTGTGACATTGCAGAACATTAGAGTGCATTAGCCAATTTAATTTGTTCTAATTATAAAGAGACTATAGCATGATGGTAGTCCCTGCTTCCAGAAAGGTTGAGAATCATTGATGTAGTAGAAGAGCCCTGATTCAGATGACCTGGACGGCTGGAGTAGAAGATAAAAGCTACAGAGATTTTTTGGGAAGTTCAGAAGTTGACTGCAAGAGGAGAGGGGGAGGGATGGGTGTGGAGGATGTGTCTGTGTTTTTGGGGAGACTGGGGAGGAGGGGTGGGGTATTGGCAGTACAGGAGCTGGCTAATTCAGACCAGATGCAGTTGTAGGCCAGCCCAGTTTATTATCTTGAACCTTACTGTCAACTGGTGTCATCATAACATCCTCCACTGGGTGGCGGCAGAACCCTGGATTAACCAGCAGGTAGTGTTGGAGAGAAATTGTGGTTAGGCTACACCAACCATACTCACCCACTCACAACATAAAAACAACACTCAAAGATTATTCTGTTATACACTGAACAAAAAATATAAGCAACATGTAAAGTGTTAGTCCCATTTGTCATGAGCTGAAATAAAAGATCCCAGAAATATTCCATACGCACAGAAGGCTTATTTCTTTCATTCTCTGTTAGTGAGAATTTCTCCTTTGCCAAAATAGGTGTGGCATATCAAGAAGCTGATTAAACAGCATGATCATTACACAGGTGCACCTTGTGTTGGGACAATAAAAGGCCACTGTAAAATGTGCAGTTTTGTCACACAACACAATGCAACAGATGTCTCAAGTTTTGAGGGTGCATGCAATTGGTATATTGACTGCAGGAATGGCCGCCAGAGCTGTTGCCAGAAAATGTAATGTTAATTACCACTCCAGGCCAGGACCTCCACATCCGGCTTCTTCACCTGTGGGAAGGTCTGAGATCAGCCATCCGGACAGCTGGTGAAACTGTGGATTTCCACAATCAAATCATTTCTACACAAACTGACAGAATCCATCTCAGGGAAGCTCAACTGTACTGGGCAGATGGCAGCGTGTAGGTTCGTGTGGGTGAGTGGTTTGCTGATGTCAGCTTTGTGAACCGAGAGCCCCATGGTGAGGGTATGGGCAACAAACTTAATTGCATTTTATCGATGGCCATTTGAATGCACAGAGATACCGTGATGAGATCCTGAGGCCCATTGTCGTGACATTCATCCACCGCTGTCACCTCATGTTTCAGCATGACAATTCACAGCCCCATGTCGTAAGGATCTGTACACAATTCCTGGAAGCTGAAAATGTTCCAGTTCCTCCATGGCCTGCATACTCACCAGACATGTCACCCATTGAGCATGTTTGGGATGCTCTGGATCAACGTGTATGTGTCCCAGTTCCCGCCAATATCCATCAACTTTGCACAGCCATTGAAGGCTATATGCTAAGGAGATGTCACACTGTGTGAGGCAAATGGTCATGACACCAGATACTGACTGGTTTTCTGATCCACGCCCCTACCTTTTTTTTAGGTATCTGTGACCAACAGATGCATATCTGTATTCCCAGTCATGTGAAATCCATAGATTAGGGCTTAATGAATTTATTTCAATTGACTGAATTCCTTATATGAACTATAACTCAGTAAAATCATTGAAATTGTTGCATGTTGCATTTTATATTTTTGTTCAGTGTAATATTGAACATGTTCATACTCTGTCAATTGTATACTTAACCTTGCACAAACAATCAATAGAGCTGATGAGGTAGTTTGATAGTCTCTCTGTGTTTGTCTTTTAACCCCTAGGTGACCAAGAAAGTGAAGTCAGTTCAGATGTTCCGGCGGCCGGTGACCGGGGCCATGCAGGGTGACCGGGTGGGCGTGTGTGTGACCCAGTTTGACCCTAAACTGCTAGAACGGGGGGTGGTGTGTACCCCTGGTTCCCTACACACCCTCCACGCAGCCATCATCTCTGTCAGAAAGATTGGCTACTTCAAGGGTTCCCTGGCCACCCGTGCCAAGTTCCACATCACCGTGGGACATGAGACTGTCATGGCCAGGGTCACCTTCTTCGGTCTGCCCCCTGGAGAGACCCACCAGGCCTCCACCACGGACCCCCAGCTACCCACCTCAGACCCCCACGCCTCTGAGCCAGACCTTAGACCCCTGGACACACCCTTCTCTTTTGACCGGGAGTACTTCCACCAGGATGAGTATGTGATTGGCCAACGGGAGGCCGGCGGGGCGGGACAAGACCCGGAGCAGTGGGCGCTGCTGGAGTTTGAGCATCCGGTCACATGTCCCACTCTTTGCCTAGTGATTGGCTCCAAGCTGGATACAGACATTCACGCCAACGTGTGCCGACTGGCGTTCCAGGGGCGTCTGCTGGAGGGTTTTGAGGAGAAGAGCTACTCTGAGACTACACTACTCAGACTACGTATCTACAAGACCAAACACAAGGAGGGACAGGTGGAGAGGGTGAGTGGACCCCCTGCCACACACAGACACATCTTCCAACCCCTCATAACCCTAATAGGCTGCACACACACACCCTTCCCATCAGTCTTCGTGCTTGGCTCTCTGTCCTTGTTCCTCTGCCCCCTCCCCTTCCTGTATTCTGGTCCTTGTTCCTCTGCCCCCTCCCCTTCCTGTATTCTGGTCCTTGTTCCTCTGCCCCCCTCCCCTTCCTGTCTTCTGGATCTTGTTCCTCTGCCCCACTCTCCTTCCTGTCTTCTGGATCTTGTTCCTCTGCCCCACTCTCCTTCCTGTCTTCTGGATCTTGTTCCTCTGCCCCACTCTCCTTCCTGTCTTCTGGATCTTGTTCCTCTGCCCCCCTCTCCTTCCTGTCTTCTGGATCTTGTTCCTCTGCCCCCCTCCCCTTCCTGTATTCTGGTCCTTGTTCCTCTGCCCCCTCCCCTTCCTGTATTCTGGTCCTTGTTCCTCTGCCCCCTCCCCTTCCTGTCTTCTGGATCTTGTTCCTCTGCCCCACTCTCCTTCCTGTCTTCTGGATCTTGTTCCTCTGCCCCACTCTCCTTCCTGTCTTCTGGATCTTGTTCCTCTGCCCCACTCTCCTTCCTGTCTTCTGGATCTTGTTCCTCTGCCCCACTCTCCTTCCTGTCTTCTGGATCTTGTTCCTCTGCCCCACTCTCCTTCCTGTCTTCTGGATCTTGTTCCTCTGCCCCACTCTCCTTCCTGTCTTCTGGATCTTGTTCCTCTGCCCCACTCTCCTTCCTGTCTTCTGGATCTTGTTCCTCTGCCCCCCTCCCCTTCCTGTCTTCTGGATCTTGTTCCTCTGCCCCCCTCCCCTTCCTGTATTCTGGTCCTTGTTCCTCTGCCCCCTCCCCTTCCTGTCTTCTGGATCTTGTTCCTCTGCCCCCTCCCCTTCCTGTCTTCTGGTCCTTGTTCCTCTGCCCCCCTCCCCTTCCTGTATTCTGGTCCTTGTTCCTCTGCCCCCCTCCCCTTCCTGTCTTCTGGAGCTTGTTCCTCTGCCCCCCTCCCCTTCCTGTCTTCTGGTCCTTGTTTGGATGTTTCTCATTACTGGTGGCACTGGAGAGATTTTCAGGGACTGAGCTCCCATTGTGGACACACACACACACACACACACACACACACAGAGTCCCGGCAATGCGGCGTGGAGAAGAATGCAGGGCCTTTGCGTGTGCTGGGCTGTGACACAGGCGTGTGTCCCCCTGACGCCAGTGGCGACAGCCAGGCTGGTGCTGTTTGGACCTGAGTGGCACAGGAATATACCCACATCCACATGGCTCTCTGCATTCCCCCAGGCCCTCACTCTGGCCCCTGCTCTCTCACGCTCATCTTTCTTTCTCTCTCTTTGAGTCCTCAATCCATTATGCTTTTCGATCTCTCACCTTTACCGTCTTTCTCCCTGGCTCGATCTCGCTCTTGTAATATAGTCAATTACTTATTTTGTCATTTAATTCAACACTTCTCTGACTATTTTTATTGTTCCTCAGTTTATCTTCCCCTTTTGACTCATAAGAGTCTTATCTGCCTCGTTGCTCCTGCCTGTTTGTCTGTTTCAGTGTTGTCTGCAGCCAGCAGCGTGTCTGTGTGTACACAGTACGCATCCTCTCTCAGGATCACTCACAGGTCAGAGGTCAAGTGTGTGGACAAGTTTTACTGCTGTTAGGCTGTTACACATAGGTCATTGACCCTGAGGTTGATCCTCTCCCTGTGAGGTCAGACTCAGGTGTTGTGACATGGGTTCCCCTCCCAGACTGAGGAAGTCCGAAGTCCGAAGAGGACAAATATCTGAGTTTGAGATATGGCTTAGTCACTGTGTTGTTTTATTAGGATCCCCGTTAGCAGTTGCAAATGCAGCAGCTACTCTTCCTGGGGTCCACATAGAACATGACCTAATACAGAACAAAAATAGACAGGAACAGCTCAAGGACAGAACATACATTTAAAATAAGAGTATAATTTTAACCAACTGTAGCTTATCAGCGATGACGCATCAGTCAGAACCGAATGTGAGAGTGAGCGAGGGAAGGAAGTGACAAAGGGGGAGAAGTAGCGAGGGAAAGAGCGGTGCCCTCCCTTTATCGGATCAGTGACAGGTGAGAGAGTCTCTGTGATGGACAGATACAAAACAGAAGAAAACATGCAAAGAGGAATGAGAGGACAGACAGACGGCAGTCCTAGGGGAATGTGGCTCATAGCAGCGTTGGGTTGGGACAGGGGACAAAACAGTGTCATGGTGGGGTCAGCCAACCCCCCACCATTCACTATGGCGACAGAGTGGCAGCATGGCAACACACGAGATCATGCAGCAGTGTGTGTGTTAGATCAGAGAGAGGAACATGAAAAACAAACACACACTGTCTGCCTCAAATCATTAAGGGATATGCTGGAGCGTTAGTTAATAATGGTATTTGTATGATATTTGTTACAGGAAGCTGCTCATTTAATGATCATATTATTTAAGTGTATTGCATTACAATAAGGATATTTTGTTGTATCTGTCATTGGTGCCTCTCAAGTCTCCTCCTCCTTCTGGTCAGGTGACAGACGACTACACTGTGATTGGCCGAAATCTCTTCAAGAAGGAGACCAACCTGCAGTTGTTTGTGGGGTTAAAGGTCACGCTGTCGACCGGCGAGGAGGGGGTCATCGAGGGCGGCTTCGGACAGAGCGGGAAGTTTAAGATCCGGGTGCCAGGTATGTAGGCATGGGCCTGTATGAATGTGTTAATGATAAAACAGACCTCGCTGCTGAGCGGTTTAAAGCAGCGTATGGGTGTATGATCACATCTGACCAACAGATATCAGACATTTTATATGAATTTCCTGCCGGGAATCCCTCTCCAGGATCCTCTGGGGGTAGCTCTGGTTCCGGGGGCAGTCTGCACCCTGTTTATTTTACCTTCTGTTGCTCCTCTCACCTCCGACCCACAGATAGGCTCCACACTGGGCCCGGTGGGAGAGAAAGCTAAAACATTTAGAAAGAGAACCGTACCTACTTCCTCTCAACTCACTCACACTGGCGTGCACACTCACAAACATGCTCTTATATATACACTGACATACTTGGCTAGTCACTTAAGACATTCAGCATGCTCATTGCTCATTCACTCTCATAGTTTGCCCTCTGCTGTGTGTTCTTCTGACCTCTCGCTACTCTGGGTGTGCTTGTGTGAGCTCCCTTTCTCTCATAGTTTTTTGCCCCTTCAGGGCATATGATTCAAAATGGAGAAAGTGAGGGAGAGAAAGGAAAAGAGGGCTAGTTAGATTTGAGTAAGTCTTTGAAGGCCCCCCAGACACCTCACAACCTCCCCCTTCACACACACTACTGTCCAATTCCCCCCCGCAACCTGCCCTGACCCCAAACTCATCCCCTACAAGCCCCTTAGGGCCACCAGCCTGGCACTAGACAGCTATTCTAGAGGAGGAGAGAGGGATGGATAGATTGTGGGAAAGGAGCAGAGGGGGATAGCTGTCATTTAGACTTTGAAGTATAGGTCTTCTCGGCTCCAAAAAGTTGGACCCGAGGACAATCGGACCCGATTTAAAAAAAAAAATTTAAAAAAAAGATTTTTAAAAAATGAAATACATTTTTGTTCTTTTTTAAATGGGGACCTGAACGGACCCGAGAACAATCGGGTCCATTCGGGTTCAGGTTTGATGCCAACCAGACCTAGACCCGGCCTGTACCCGATTGGACCGAGTCATGATCAAAATATGTGATGATAAAAACATGTTTATCAACCAAGTTGATCTTCTGGTTAACAAATAGCCTATAGCCAACATATGGGTCCACTCTGTTCTATCAGCTGTAGTTGCATAGACCCAATGACAATCAAACAGGACCCGACCTGGACCCGAGGGAAAAGTTAGATTTATGAATCCAGACCCTCTCGGGTATTCAGGTTACATTTTACATTTGAGTCATTTAGCAGACGGCCTTATTCAGAGCGACTTACATGCATGCATACATCAGACTTCTACTTTGTCTATGTGATATGTCAGCCTGTAATTAAAAGGATAAAATACATGTTAATTATGTTGTTTAATGCAAAAAAACAACTTGTTATACGTTTGTGGTGATAGCTTTAGGAGGATCATTTAATATTTTTTGTAATTATGCTGAATAAGGGGTGTGTGTGTGTGCTGACTCCATTTACAAAAAGAAAAGTGAAGTTCAAGCATTGATGAACTGGATTTTATTTGAAATTACATCACACTGATTCATTTGTGTGTGTGTGAGCGGTGTGAGCTAAGGCCAAGTGAGTTCTGTAGATCTGAGATTCTGCCTGGCTTGTAACCATAACAACCTCCTCTGTGGCGCCATGTGATGCGGGTAGATGAGGTCAGCCAGTGCGAAGGTTTGCTCAGGGAACATTTCTCACCTCTACGTGAGTGGAACAACAAGCAAACAAACATGTCAAACGCACACACACACAGGAAGGGATGCCCCAGCGGAATCCACAGCACGTGCCCAGTCGCCTGAGGACTGTCAGACACCAGAATAAATGTCAGCCAGAACAGAACCGCCACATAGAACCCTGACAGAGAGACAGAGTCAAGGTTCTTTCACGACCTTGAGCGTGAAACGGGAACCGTGAGACAAGACCACAACTGCTTAATAAGTTAAGGAGACAATGACTGGTGGGACAAAGTTGCATGTGTGATTGGATGCCCAATCTGGACGGTAAATATCAGATGAAACATGACCGTGAGTCAGGACTGTGACCTTTGTCTCCACTCTATCAGCAGCAGGATCAGGAGGCTGAGGTTGGCGATCCAGTTCAGGTTCAGCAGACCACAGTGGCTCCAGCATTGTCACTCTTTAAGTAGAGCAGAGAGAGGATCACTATCTATCTGTTCTCTCTCTCATCTCCTATCTCTGTCATCGTCAGTGTAAAGAGCAGATGTACTGTTGACCCTGAGACACCACTATAGAGCAGTAAGAATGGGACTAGTGGTGTGGACATTTTTAAAAGTGACTTGTGTGGTCTAGCGGTCTAAGCTGCTGCCTCCAGATCACATACACAGAGTATACCAAACATTAGGAACACCTTCCTACACTTAACAAAAATATAAACGCAACATGTAAAGTGTTGGTCCCATGTGTCATGCGCTGAAATAAAAGATTCCAGAAAATTCTGTTCACACAGAAAGCTCATTTCTGTCTTTTTTTTGTGCACAAATTAGTTTACATCCCTGTTGGTGAGAATGGCAGAGTATTGAAGGCTATTTTGTAAATTACATCGCCGAAGTCAAGGATCATTAGGATAGTCAGTTTTACGAGGGTATGTTTGGCAGCATGTGTGAAGGATGCTTTGTTGCAAAATAGGAAGCCGATTCTAGATTCAATTTTGGATTGGAGATGCTTAATGTGTGTCTGGAAGGAGAGTTTACAGTCTAACCAGACACCTAGGTATTTGTAGTTGTCCACATATTCTAAGTCAGAACCGTCCAGAGTAGTGATGCTAAGCGGGCGGGCAGTTGCGGGCAGCAATCGGTTGAAGAGCATGCATTTAGTTTTACTAGCATTTAAGAGCAGTTGGAGGCCACGGAAAGAGTGTTGTATAGCATTGAAGCTCGTTTGTAGGTTTGTTAACACCGTGTCCAAGGAAGGGCCAGATTTATACGGAATGGTGTCGTCTGTGTAGAGGTGGATCAGAGAATCACGAGCAGCAAGAGCGATGTCATTGATATATACAGAGAAAAGAGTAGGCCCGAGAATTGAACCCTGTGGCACCTCCATAGAGACTGCCAGAGGTCCGGATAACAGGCCCTCCGATTTGACACACTGAACTCTATCTGAAGAGTAGTTGGTGAGACAGTCAGAGAAACCAAGGCTATTGAGTCTGCCGATAAGAACGTGGTGATTGACAGAGTCGAAAGCCTTAGCCAGGTCGACGAAAATGGCTGCACAGTACTGTCTTTTATCTATTGCGGTTATGATATCGTTTAGGACCTTGAGAGTGGCTGAGGTACACCCATGACCAGTTCTGAAACCAGATTGCATAGTGGAGAAGGTACGGTGGGATTCTAAATGGTCGGTGATCTGTTTAACTTGTTAAGGACTGCCCTCCAGTTCTTCTCAATTTCCGCCTGAAAGTATACCCTAATCTAACTGCCTGTAGCTCAGGCCCAGACGCAAGGATATGGATATTCTTGGTATCATTTGAAACGAAGCACTCTGAAGTTTGTGGAAATGTGAATTGAATGTAGGAGAATGTAACTCAATAGATCCCGTAGAAGAAAATACAAGGAAATAATCAATGTTTTCTGTTCTTTTAATTTTTTTGCATCTTTGAAATGAACAAGAACAGCCAAAATATTCAAACATGATGCTGGGGATAATTTAAAATAAGAACATAAGTGGGCAACAGTATTTGACCAAAGTTTCAGATAGATACCTTCAGGAATGAGTGAGGTACATGCCATTGAGCATGAAGACACCCAGGTGTCCCTCACAAGCTTCCCAAATGTACCCAAGTGGCCGAATTGGTAGAGTGATACATTGATGCAAATAACTATATACACTGCTCAATAAAATAAAGGGAACACAAAAATAACACATCCTAGATCTGAATGAATGAAATATTCTTATTAAATACTTTTTTCTTTACATAGTTGAATGTGCTGACAACAAAATCACACAAAAATTATCAATGGAAATCAAATTTATCAACCCATGGAGGTCTGAATTTGGAGTCGCACTCAAAATTAAAGTGGAAAACCACACTTCAGGCTGATCCAACTTTGACGTAATGTCCTTAAAACAAGTCAAAATGAGGCTCAGTAGTGTGTGTGGCCTCCACGTGCCTGTATGACCTCCCTACCACACCTGGGCATGCTCCTGATGAGGTGGCGGATGGTCTCCTGAGGTATCTCCTCCCAGACCTGGACTAAAGCATCCGCCAACTCCTGGACAGTCTGTCGTGCAACGTGGCGTTGGTGGATGGAGCGAGACATGATGTCCCAGATGTGCTCCATTGGATTCAGGTCTGGGGAACGGGCGGGCCAGTCCATAGTATCAATGCCTTCCTCTTGCAGGAACTGCTGACACACTCCAGCCACATGAGGTCTAGCATTGTCTTGCATTAGGAGGAACCCAAGGGCCAACCGCATCACAAGGGGTCTGAGGATCTCATCTCGGTACCTAATGGCAGTCAGGCTACCTCTGGCGAGCACATGGAGGCCTGTGCGGCCCCCCAAAGAAATGCCACCCCACACCATGACTGACCCACCACCAAACCGGTCATGCTGGAGGATGTTGCAGGCAGCAGAACGTTCTCCACGGCGTCTCCAGACTCTGTCACGTCTGTCACATGTGCTCAGTGTGAACCTGGTTTCATCTGTGAAGAGCACAGGGCGCCAGTTGCGAATTTGCCAATCTTGGTGTTCTCTGGCAAATATCAAACGTCCTGCATGGTGTTGGGTTGTAAGCACAACCCCCACCTGTGGATGTCGGGCCCTCATACCACCCTCATGGAGTCTGTTTGAGCAGACACATGCACATTTGTGGCCTGTTGGAGGTCATTTTGCAGGACTCTGGCAGTGCTCCTCCTTGCACAAAGGCGGAGGTAGCGGCCCTGCTGCTGGGTTGTTGCCCTCCTACGGCCTCCTCCACGTCTCCTGATGTAATGGCCTGTCTCCCTTTTTGCCCTGATGCACATTCCTGCCTGCAATGATACATTTTGGCATGTGAACACCACTGGTTGGAGCAGAAGGGACAGAGGTAGAGGGGACAGAAGGTGCTACAGTGGTCTTGCTGTAGCTAGCAAGCTCCTGGATGAGCAACTCCCTGAAGGCTAGCTGTGAGATGGGGGGCTGTCCACAGCTCCTAGCCATTTCCTTCTGGAGCAATGTCAATAAAATGATAAAACAATGTCTTGTATCATTTCATGGTTTTGTGGAGAACATTATAGTAGCCTATCAGCGCATCTGACAGGGCCACACCTCCCATGCTCTTGTTGTAGTCCTTTACAGCAGCTGGAATGGGGACATTTTTGGTGGTCCATGCCCCAGTAGCGCCCTTCACACGCCTGACGACGTGATCTCCACTGAAGGACTTGTGGATTGTTGTGCACATCACCACCTCTCTGGTATCCATCCACTTCACAAAGAGCAGGCCATCTTCACGGATCCATCTCATGTAGAGGTCGACCGATTATGATTTTTCAACGCCGATACCGATTATTGGAGGACCAAAAAAGCCGATACCGATTATTGGAGGACCAAAAAAGCCGATACCGATTAATCGGCCGATTTTATAAAAAAAAACATAATATTTGTAATAATGACAATTACAACAATACTGAATTAACACCTTATTTTAACGTAATATAAAACATCAATAAAATCAATTTAGCCTCAAATAAATAATGAAACATGTTCAATTTGGTTTAAATAATGCAAAAACAAAGTGTTGGAGAAGTAATATGTGCCATGTAAAAATATGTGCCATGTAAGAGGGCTAACGTTTAAGTTCCTTGCTCAGAACATGAGAACATATGAAAGTTGGTGGTTCCTTTTAACATGAGACTTCAATATTCCAAGGTAAGAGGTTTTAGGTTGTAGTTAACATAGTATTTTCGGACTATTTCTCTATACCATTTGTATTTCATATACCTTTGACTATTGGATGTTCTTATAGGCACTATAGTATTGCCAGTGTAACAGTATAGCCTCCGTACCCCTCCTCGCCCCTACCTGGGCTTGAACCAGGAACACATCGACAACACTCAGCATCGTTACCCATCGCTCCACAAAAGCGCAGCGCAAGGGGAATAACTACTCCAAATCTAAAAGCGAGTGACGTTTGAAACAGTATTAGCGCACACCCAGCTAACTAGCTAGCCATTTCACATTGGTTACACCAGCCATTAGGCTGATAGGCTTGAAGTCATAAACAGCGCTGTGCTTGCGAAGAGCTGCTGGCAAAATGTACGAAAGTGCTGTTTGAATGAATGATAACGGACCTGCTGCTGCTCAGTTCGACTGCTCTATCAAATCAGTCTTAATTATAACATAATAACACACAGAAATACGAGCCTTTGGTCATTAATATGATCGAATCCGGAAACTATCATTTCGAAAACAAAACGTTTATTATTTCAGTGAAATACGGAACCGTTCGGTATTTTATCTAACGGGTGGCATCCCTAAGTCTAAATATTCTTGTTACGTTGCACAACCTTCAATGTATGTCATAATTATGTAAAATTCTGGCAAATTAGTTCGCAATGAGCCAGGCAGCCCAAACTGTTGCATATACCCCGACTCTGCGTGCAATGAACGCAAGAGAAATTACACAATTTCACCTGGTTAATATTGCCTGCTAAACTGGATTAGTAGTTATAACTAGTAATTTATGATTTTATTGTTTTTTATAAGATAAGTTTAATGCTAGCTAGCAATTTACCTTGGCTTCTACTGCATTCGCGTAACAGGCAGGCTACTCGTGGAGTGCAATGGTTAGAGCGATGGACTAGTTAACTGTGCTGTTGCAAGATTGGAACCCCTGAGCTGACAAGTTGAAAATCTGTCGTTCTGCCCCTGAACAAGGAAGTTAACCCACAGTTCCTAGGCAGTCATTGAAAATAAGAATGTGTTCATAACTGACTTGCCTAGTTAAATAAAAGGTATAAAATAAATGTTAAAAAAAAAAAATTAATCTGAAATTTCCGATTGTTATGAAAATTTGAAATCGGCCATTCCGATTAATCGGTCGACCTCTAATCTCATGGTGGCCCGCTTAGGCATGTCGTTCACCCTGGTTTTCGAAAATCCCACTCTGTCGGTCCGAATGGTGCCACAGGCCCACATCTCCAGCTTCCTCAGGTCTGTGAACAGGGTAGGGCTTGTGCAGAAGTTGTCCACAAACAGTTTGTAGTCCTTCCCTAGCAGCTGAAAATCTAATAACTCCATAACGGAGTCATAGCTAAATTAAAATAAGTCTTGCAAGCCTCAAGGATGTCGAGGTAGAGAGGTTTGATTTTGCAGAGCTTATCAAACCGTGCCGTGCCTCGCTTCGTCTTGTTGTCCTCGTCAACTTTTGGGTCACTGATATGAAGTGCCCGTGAGATTGTCAGAAACCTACTGCATGACATGACCGTGGTGGGGAAAGGCAGTTGATAGAGGGGTGCAGATTTCCAGTAGTCCTTCAGGGTTTTCAGCTTTACAAGACCCATGTAAATGACCATAGAAAGGAAACAAAAAAGATCTGACATGGAAATGGTCTGAATACTTTTGGTCTGAATACTGGAAGTGGTGGCGCCACATCCTCCTCCAGCACAGAGTGCCAACGACCCTCCTCTGCTCTGCCAGCAGGTTCCACACTTCCCTTCCTCCACTTCTTTGTCACCGACTTCACACCTCTTGATGGCCGGGCGGGGGTAGGTGTTGTGCCGGACACAGCAGGGGTCCGGCTGGATGGACCAGCTTCAGTGGGGGATTTGCACCTTGGCAGTATGGGCTCCCAATCAGAATCGCTGGGACTGTGAAATAAAGACACAGACACACAGACACAGATTATATATAGAGTAGGGAATGAATCACTATGGTGAGGAGCTGATCCATTCCATGTTTAGATAAAATAAAATGTAAAAAATATCTAATATATACAGACACACAGTCACAGACACACAGACATACACTCACCCACAATGTAGAGCAGTGTACTTTACACATTTCATTACTGATTATATTTTTATATATGGCAAATAAAGTAAAAATATCTCAACTCAAATTAATAATATTTGATATTATACATTTCAAATAACGTTACTCACCAATCCAACACAGAATCTTCTCCATACAGGAACATCTCCTCAGATTTAGAGTCAAAATAATTCTGTCTGTCTGAATCATCTTGTAGTAATGTCTGAATCTGTCTGAATCATCTTGTAGTAATTCACTGTCACTATCTTGATCAATTTCTTCAATAATATTGTGTATATCTGTATATTTTGTCTTTGTCTTTGATTTTAAAGTTTTACTCGCCATAATTCTTCTCTGAAAATGCTCTCAAAACAGAAATGCTGCCCGTAACCAGCGTGGCTGCTTCTAGTAGAATTTTCAATGGCGAATGGTTGTGTCTTTACGCTCAAGTTTCCCACAAAGGCTAGTCTTCCTGGATAGAACCATCACCTGTTGTCGTTTACCTCGGCTCATTGGCTATCTACCAAGCTAGATTTCAAAACGATCAGTGGTCATTGGTCCGAAATACAGTCAATCAACGAAGAACTGGTCATATCATTGGTGCGCAATGAGGTCATAGTTTGGTGTGTTCAAATCAGTTCCTTTCGGTCAATATGTCCCGGGAAAAGAACCATGAAGTATGGCTGTATTACTAACAAACAAAGGATTGCAATGAAACCAAACATGACTCGATAAACATCCGTTTAGAGTGAGTAATTACATCGAATGTTACGTCCAAAGTTGAAGGACACTGAATTTATGACACAAAGCCGTTTACAAAATGTTTCCTGTTAGGCTATAAAAATGGATTATATCGAACAAAACAACAATTTATTGTTTCGTCATGACCTTTAGTGTTGCCAAATGAAGAAGATTTTCAAAGGTAATTGATTAATTTAATTGCTATTTCTGACTTTTGTGACTAATTTACTTGGCTGGTAGCTGTACATAATGTTTTGTCTAGTGATCGATAATCGCATGGTTTGCTTTCCCAGTAAAAACGTTTTTAAATCTGACATGGTGGCTAGATTAACAAGACGTTTAGCATTCATTTGCCGTATTGCACTTCTGATTTAATTAACGTTAAATATTTATAATAATTACATTTCTGCAATTTTGACGAAACAGAGCGCTAATGGAACGCCATTCCTAGTCAGGTTAACTTGGCTTTCGAAGACTTTAGAAAGTCAGGGCAGGATGGATATCGGTCTGTATCAGTTTGAGTCTAGTGTCTCCCCCTTTGAAGAGGGGGATGACCGCGGCAGCTTTGAAATCTTTGGGGATCTCAGACGATACAAAAGAGAGGTTGAACAGGCTAGTAATAGGGGTTGCAACAATTTTGGCGGATAATTTTAGAAGAGAGGGTCCAGATTGTCTATCCCAGCTGATTTGTAGGGATCCAGATTTTGCAGCTCTTTCCGAACATCAGATATATGTATTTGGGTGAAGGAGAAGGGGGGGGTGGCTTTGGCAAGTTGCTGCGGGGGGTGCAGAGCTGTTGGCTGGGGTAGGGGGGAAATGCTTATTGAAATTCTCGATTATCGTAGATCTATCGGTGGTGACAGTATTTCCTAGCCTGTGGGCAGCTGAGAGGATGTGGTCTTATTCTCCATGGACTTTACGGTGTCGCAAAACTTTTGGGAATTAGTGCTACAGGATGCAAATTTCTGTTTGAAAAAGCTAGCCTTAGCTTTCCTAACTGACTGTGTATTGGTTCCTGACTTCCCTGAAAAGTTGCATATCGCTGGGGCTATTCGATGCTAATGCAGTACGCCACAGGATGTTTGGAGTGAACCAAGGGCTATCTGTTCTTAGTTCTAAATGTTTTTGAATTTGGCATACTTATTTAAGATTGTGAGGAAAGCACTTTTAAAGAACAACCAGGCATTCTCTACTGACGGGATGAGGTCAATATCCTTCCAGGATACCCTGGACAGGTCGATTAGAAATACCTGCTCTCTGAAATGTTTTAGGGAGCTTTTGACAGTGATGAGGGGTGGTCTTGACAGAAGCAGGCAGTGATCGCTGAGATCCTGGTTGAAGACAGCAGAGGTGCATTTAGAGGGCAAGTTGGTCATGATGAAATCTATGAGGGTGCCCATGTTTACTGATTTAGGGTTGTACCTGGTAGATTCCTTGATAATTTGTGTGAGATTGAGGGCATCTAGCTTAGATTGTAGGACGTCTGGGGTGCTAAACATATCCCAGTTTAGGTCACCTAACAGCATGAACTCTGAAGATGGATGGGGAGCAATCGATTCACATATGGTGTCCAGGGCACAGCTGGGGGTTGAGGGGGATCTATAACAAGCGGCAACAGTTAGAGACTTATTTCTGGAAAGGTGGATTTTTAAAAGTAGAAGATCGAATTGTTTGGCACAGACCTGGATAGTATGACAGACCTCTGCAGGCTATCTCTGCAATAGATTGCAACTCCGCCCCCTTTGGCAGTTCTATCTTGACGGAAAATGTTGTCGTTGGGGATGGAAATTTCAGGATTTTTGGTGGCCTTCCTAAGCCAGGTTTCAGACACGGCTTGGACATCAGGGTTGGCGGAGTGTGCTTAAGCAGTGAATAAAATATATATGCATAGTCACTTTAACTATACATTCATGTACATACTACCTCATTCCAGGGTTTTGCTTTATTTTTACTATTTTCTACATTGTAGAATAATATTGAAGACATCTAAACTATGAAATGACACATGGAATCATGTATTAACCAAAAACGTGTTTCAGATTCTTCAAATTAGCCACCCTTTGCCTTGATGACAGCTTTGCCCACTCTTGGCATTCTCATAACCAGCTTCATGAGGTAGTCACCGGGAATGCATTTCAATTTAACGGGTGTGGCTTCTTAAAAGTCAATTTGTAGAATTTCTTTCCTTAATGCGTTTGAGACAATCAGTTGTGGTGTGACAAGGTGGGGGAATATACAGATGATATCCCTATTTGGTCAAAGACCAAGTCCATATTATGGCAGGAATAGCTCAAATAAGCAAAGAGAAACGACAGACCATCATTACTTTAAGACATGAAGGTCAGTCAATATGGAAAATTTCAAGAACTTTGAAACTTTCTTGGAAGTGCAGTTGCTAAACCATTAAGCGCTATGATGAAACTCACTTTCATGAGAACCGCCACAGGAAAGGAAGACCCAGAGTTACTTACCCCTGCTGCAAGTTCATTAGTTACCAGACTCAGAAATTGCAGCCCATATAAATGCTTCAAAGAGTTCAAGTAACAGACACATCTCAACATCAACTGTTCAGAGGAGACTGCGTGAATCAGGCCTTCATGGTCAAATTGCTGCAAAGAAACCACTACTAAAGGACACCAATAAGAAGAAGAGACTTGCTTGGGCCAAGAAACACAAGCAATGGACATTAGACCGGTGGAAATCTGTCCTTTGGTCTGATGAGTCCAACTTTGTTTATTTTGTTTCTAACCGTCGTGTCTTTGAGACGCGTAGGTGAACGGATGATCTCTGCATGTGTGGTACCCACCGTGAGGCATTGAGGAAGAGGTATGATGGTGTGGGGTTGCTTTGCTGGTGACGCTGTCTGTGATTTATTTAGAATTCAAGGCACACTTAACCAGCATGGCTACCACAGCATTCTGCAGCGACATGCCATCCCATCTTTTTTTGCGGCTAGTGGAACTATCATTTGTTTTTCAACAGGACAATGACCCAACACACCTCCAGGCTGTGTGAGGGCTATTTGACCAAGAAGGAGAGTGATGGAGTGCTGCATCAGATGACCTGACCTCAACCCAATTGATATGGTTTGGGATAAATTGGACCGTAGAGTGGAAAAGCAATCAACAATTGCTCAGCATATGTGGGAACTCCTTCAAGACTGTTGGAAAAGCATTCCAGGTGATGCTGGTTGAGAAAATTCCAAGTGTGTGTAAAGATGTCATCAAGGCAAAGGGTGGCTACTTTGAAGAATCTAAAATCAAACGTATATTATGATTTGTTTAACATGTTTTTGGTTACTACATGATTCCATGTGTGTTATTTCAGTTTTGATGTCTTCACTATTTTTCTACAATGCAGAAAATAGTAAAAATAAATAAAAACATTGGATTGAGTAGATGTCCAAACTTTTGACTGGTAATGTATACATATTTAATTCCTCTGTCCTATCCAATAAACAAACTATATGTGAATACTTTTTTTTAAAGGAGGGAAATATGACTTGTATAAACTAACAGCAATTCTAATTCTAATTTGAATTATCTCTTTCTTTATCTCTCCCTCTCTCTCTTCCCCATTCCCTCTTTCTTCTCTTCAGAGGGTCTCAGTCTAGAGACTAAGCAGCTCCTCTCCTCCTCTGCCAAGAAGAGAGTTAAGGGTGGTGCTAAGGGGGAACCAGCCAAAGAGGATGATGCCAAGACAGACTCTCAGCCAATCTGCATCAACCTCCGATTCAAGAGATACGTCTTTGACCCCCACAAGAAGATGGTTCAGAGCTGACCTCTGCAGCAGCTATAGGATGATACCTGTGATGTCGTGTAAAAACAAAAATGTTGCTTAAAAGCTGATCACCGTTCATGGGGAAAGTATTGCTCACTATATTTTCAATGCATTTTTCTGCGATCGTCACAGCCGTCTAAGGCACTGCATCTCAGTGCAAGAAGCGTCACTACAGTCCCTGGTTCGATTACAGGCTGTATCACATCCGGACGTGATTGGGAGTCCCATCGGGCTGCTCACAATTGGCCCAGCGTCGTCAGAATTTGGCCGGGGTAGGGTGTCATTGTAAATAAGAATTAGTTCTTAACTGACTTGCCTAGTTAAATAAAGGTTCAATTTTAAAAAATAAATCAAAATGTTAACAAAAAAGGTGCATAAGTGTCGTTTGTATGCGTTTACCCTCCCCTCCGCTATACCACTACCATGTTACAGTGATGATGGATAGAGGAGAGAGAGGACAGTAGTTCATAGACCATGTAGAGCCTGGCCTCTATATCTGGGGAACAGATGCTTCCATCTTCTCTTCCACACAGACTGAGGACCTAAAGATCTCACCTGAATTCCCATCAATATATATGTGCTTCTTTGTTTCAACCACATTTTCCCAGTGACAGTAGTGACAGCCTAGGTTTTTTGTCTCATGTTACTCCCCAGTTATCGCCCCCTTGTTATTTTGTTGGCTGACCTGATAGTTGCTCATGTATGATGTGGCAAATGTCATGTAGTTTACAATGGTTCAGTCAGTAAAGCAGGTCTTAATAGTTGGCTCTCTTTAACTTCATACAGTAATTATAATATAATTCCCATTGTTTCCTATTCTACGGACGTGGTGAAAAGTATCTTTATCAGTATAGCGTCATTTCTCCCCTATTTCGTGGTATCCAATTGTTGTAGTAGCTACTATCTTGTCTCATCGCTACAACTCCCGTACGGGCTCGGGAGAGACGAAGGTTGAAAGTCATGCGTCCTCCGATACACAACCAACCAAGCCGCTGCTTCTTTAACACAGCGCACATCCAACCCGGAAGCCAGCCGCACCAATGCGCCGGAGGAAACACCGTGCACCTGGCCACCTTGGCTAGCGTACACTGCGCCCAGCCCACCACAGGAGTCGCTGGTGCGCGATGAGACAAGGACACCCCTACCGACCAAGCCCTCCCTAACCCGGGCGACGCTAGGCCAATTGTGCGTCGCCCCACGGACCTCCCGGTCGCGGCCGGTTACGACAGAGCCTGGGCGCGAACCCAGGACTCTGATGGCACAGCTGGCGCTGCAGTACAGCGCCCTTAACCACTGCGCCACCCGGGAGGCCCGTCTCTCCTCTTTTCTATTAGCCACATGCAGAATCTCATTCAACCTATTTATCTTATAGCATGTAAGCACAATAATGCCCCTTCACACTTGCTGTTTTACCTACAGTTGAAGTCAGAGGTTTACATTCACCTTCACAAATACATTTAAACTCTTTTTTTTTCACAATTCCTGACATTTAGTCCTAGTAACAATTCCCTGTCTTAGGTCAGGTAGGATCACCACTTTATTTTAAGACTGAAATGTCAGAATAATAGTAGAGATAATGATTTATTTCAGCTTTTATTTCGTTCATCACATTCCCAGTGGGTCAGAAGTTTACATACACTCAATTAGTATTTGGTACCATTGCCTTTAAATTGTTTAACTTGGGGAAGACTTCCACAAGCTTCCCACAATAAGTTGGGTGAATTCTGGCCCATTCCTCCTGACACAGCTGGTGTAACTGAGTCAGGTTTGTAGGCCTCCTTGTTCGCACACACTTTTTCAGTTGTGCCCACAAATTTTCTATAGGATTGAGGTCAGGGCTTTAATTTTGTACCTGTTCCCTCCAGCATCTTCACAATGTCCTTTGCTTTTGTTCTGGGATTGATTTGCACTTTTCGCACCAAAGTACGTTCATGTCTAGGAGACATACCGACATCCTGAGCGGTATGACGGCTGCGTGGTCCCATGGTGTTAATACTTGCGTACTATTGTTTGTACAGATGAACGTGGTACCTTCAGGCACTTGGGAATTGCTCACAACGATGAACCAGACTTGTGGAGATGTACAAATTTTTTTCTGAAGTCTTAGCTGATTTCTTTTGATTTTCCCATGATGTCAATTGGAGAGGCACTGAGTTTGAAGGTAGGCCTTGAAATACATCCACATGTACATCTCCAATTGACTCAGGCTAATTGACATTTATCAGAAGCTTCTAAAGCCATGACATTTTCTGAAATTTTCCAAGCTGTTTAAAGGCACAGTCAACTGAGTGTATGTAAACTTTTGACCCACTGGATTTGTGATACAGTGAATTATAAGTGAAATAATCTGTCTGTAAACAAAATTACTTGTGTCATGCACAAAGTAGATGTCCTAACCGACTTTCCAAAACTATAGGTTGTTAACAAAAATTTGTGGAGTGGTTGAACAACGAGTTTTAATGACTCCAACCTAAGTGTATGTAAACTTCCGACTTCAACTTTATGGCTCTTGCAATTTTCACCTTTCTCTCAACCAATGGGTACATCTCGGGATGTATTTATGTCAAACTTACCCATGTTCTCTTACTTGCTGTGTTACAGCAAAAGTTACAGACAACGCTCCACCTCCCCCCTACCAGCTGAGGCCCGTCATTGGAAATCCTTTCTCCCAGTGGGGGGGTTTCGATGCCATCTGCTCCAAATAGGGCTACATGCTATCAAAGCATTTAGCTCCGGGAATCTTCCCTCTGAGACGAGGCCACTACCCAAACTATTTTAATCAACTTTCATATTGCATTTTGTGTCTGTTGTTATTTCAGTTAAGCCATAAACTCAATTGAATTGAATATCCTGACTGTCTTTTGCTCTTGTGCTCTTTCTTCCCATATCTATTTCCCCTTTTTTCTCTCTGCCTTAATAGGCATGACCACATTAGCTAGTGTTGCCACAGAAATCATCCGTTTTACAAACGTAACCCATCACCAACTCTCCGCTCTGCTCTCTGATCTCACCCTCATGTTTGGGTGAAAGGTCACCTCTCTCTGGATATAGACCCGTTAACTCCTTTCATGTGATTTCAAATTTCATTTTTCCCTTTTAATGACATTTACATTTCTGGATGGGTTGCAGCAGACCTGCATTTGTGCCTGATTGCCAGTTGTAATGGGAAAAGTTACTCTTGAGTTTCAATTTTAATAATGATATAAACTCAGCAAAAAAAGAGATGTCCCTTTTTCAGGACCCTGTCTTTCAAAGATAATTTGTAAAAATCCAAACAACTTCACAGATCTTCATTGTAAAGGGTTTAAATACTGTTTCCCATGCTTGTTCAATGAACCATAAACAATTAATGAACATGCACCTGTGGAACGGTAATTAAGACACTAACAGCTTACAGACGGTAGGCAATTAAGGTCACAGTTATGAACACTTAGGACACTAAAGAGGCCTTTCTACTGACTCTGAAAAACACCAAAAGAAAGATGCCCAGGGTCCCTGCTCATCTGCGTGAACGTGCCTTAGGCATGCTGCAAGGAGGCATGAGGACTGCAGATGTGGCCAGGGCAATAAATTGCAATGTCCGTACTGTGAGATGCCTAAAACAGCGCAACAGGGAGACAGGACGGACAGCTGATCGTCCTCGCAGTGACAGACCACGTGTAACAACACCTGCACAGGATCGGTACATCCAAACATCACACCTGCGTGACAGGTACAGGATGGCAACAACAACTGCCCGAGTTACACCAGGAACGCACAATACCTCCATCAGTGCTCAGACTGTCCGCAATAGGCTGAGAGAGGCTGGACTGAGGGCTTGTAGGCCTGTTGTAAGGCAGGTCCTCACCAGACATCATGTGCAACAACGTCGCCTATGGGCACAAATCCACCATCGCTGGACCAGACAGGACTGGCAAAAAGTGCTCTTCACTGACGAGTTGCGGTTTTCTCTCACCAGGGGTGATGGTCAGATTTGCATTTATCGTCGAAGGAATGAGCGTTACACCGAGGTCTGTACTCTAGATCGGGATCGATTTGGAGGTGGAGGGTCCGTCATGGGCTGGGGCGGTGTGTAACAGTATCATCGGACTGAGGTTGTTGTCATAGCAGGCAATCGCAATGCTGTGTGTTACAGGGAAGACTTCCTCCTCCCTCATGTGGTACCCTTCCTGCGGACTCATCCTGACATGACACTCCAGCATGACAATGCCACCAGCCATACTGCTCGTTCGGTGCGTGATTTCCTGCAAGACAGAAATGTCAGTGTCCTGCCATGGTCAGCGAAGAGCCCGGATCTCAATCACATTGATCACTTCTGGGACCTGTTGGATCGGAGGGCTAGGGCCATTCCCCCCAGAAATGTCCGGGAATTTGCAGGTGCCTTGGTGGAAGAGTGGGGTAACATCTCACAGCAAGAATGGGCAAATCTGGTGCAGTCCATGAGGAGGAGATGCACTGCGGTACTTAATGCAGCTGGTGGCCACACCAGATACTGACTGTTACCTTTGATTTTGACCCTCCTTTGTTCAGGGACACATTCTTCCATTTTTTTAGTTACATGTCTATGGAACTTGTTCAATTTTTGTCTCAGTTGTTGAATCTTGTTATGTTCATACAAATATTTACACGTTAAGTTTTCTGAAAATAAACGCAGTTGACAGTGAGAGGACGTTTCTTTTATTCAGAAAGAATAAGTAAAGCAAACACATGCTCAACATCCACTTCTGTCTCTTATTGATGTGTGTGTGTCTGGTGAATACATACACCCCTCACAGACACTTCCCAATGGTAACATATGACTCATGAGCATAACTATGGGATGTGAAATCTGTATTGTGTTTGACTGGGCTTTTGTAGGGTAGAGTGATGTCATTTTGGTGGGCTCATTGTGATTGGTGTCAAATGACTCCTGCCCAATGACATTGTTGTGATTGACAGGTGACAGAGTAGGCATGGGTTGATTCTGTTGGATTTCAGCTGTGTGTGTAATGTCTACAGTGCCTACAGAAAGTATTCACACCACTTGACTTTTTCCACATTTTGTTGTGCTACAAAATATATTTAATTGTAATCTTTTGGGTCAATGATCTACACAAAATACTCTGTCGAAGTGGGGGAAAAATATTTGTATTAATGGAAAATAAAACACTAATATATTTTAATAAGTATTCAATCCCCTGAGTCAATACATGTTAAAATGGCAAATAAGTCTGGCTGCACAACCGTTTGGCAAACGTACTGTAAATTGAGAAATCATGTGACTAAACTGAACAATAATAATAAGAAACTATACTATGAAACAAAGATATAAATTATGTAAAGAATGATAGTAAAAAGCTCTGGATCACCTAAATTAACATTTCATCACTAAACCCGCTGTAATTGACAATTATTTTCATTATTTTTTTCATTTGCAAGATTAGCAAATTTAGGCATGACATGCCAGCAACAAACGCTGACACTACAAATTCAAGTTTAACTGATCAAATGATGTTGTTGTCTATCACCATGATAAGCCACCAAGGTCTGACAACTAGGATGGAAAATTACTGAGTATAATAGCAGATGACATTGCCACTCCTATTTGCCATATCTTCAATTTATGACTACTAGAAAGTGTGTGCCCTCAGGCTTGGAGGGAAAGTCAAGTCATTCCTCTACCAAACAATAGTAAAGCCCCCTTTACTGGCTCAAATAGCTGACCAATCAGCCTGTAAACACAGGCTTAGTAAACAACACTTAGTAAACTTTTGGAGCAAAAAAATATTTGACCAGATACAATGCTATTTTACAATGAACAAATTGATGACAGACTTTCAGCAAGCTTATAGGGAAGGACATTCACAGCACTTACACAAATGACTGATGATTGGCTGAGAGAAATTGATCATAAAAAGATTGTGGGGGCTGTTTTGTTCGACTTCAGTGCGGCTTTTGACATTATCGATCATAGTCTGCTGCTGAAAAAAGCGTGTGTTATGGCTTTACACCCCCTGCTACAATGCATTTGGGAAGTATTCGGACCCCTTGACATTTTCCACATTTTGTTACGTTACCGCCGTATTCTAAAATGAATTAAAAATGTATTTCCCCTCATCAATATGCAATATACACACAAAACCCCATAATGATAAAGCACAAACAGGTTTTTATATATATTTTTTTTTATATATAAAATCAACTGATATCACATTTACATACAATACTCAGACCCTTTACTCAGTACTTTGTTGAAGCACCTTTGGCAGCGATTACAGCCTTGAGTCTACAAGGGTGTGACGCTACAAGCTTGGCACACCTGTATTTGGGGAGTTTCTCCCATTCTTCTCTGCAGATCCTCTCAAGCTCTGTCAGGTTGGATGGGGAGCGTTGCTACACAGTTATTTTCAACTCTCCAGGAATGTTCGATTGGGTTCAAGTCTGGGCTCTGGCTGGGTTCCTCAAGGATATTCAGAGACTTGTCCCAAAGCCACTCCTGCGTTGTGTTGACTGTGTGCTTAGGGTCGTTGGCCTGTTGGAAGGTGAACCTTCGCCCCAGTCTGAGGCCCTGAGCGCTTCGGAGCAGGTTTTCATCAAGGATCTCATTCTTCTTTGCTCTTTTCATCTTTCCCTCGATTCTGACTAATCTCTCAGTCCCTGCCGCTGAAAAACATCCCCACAGCATGATGCTGCCACCACCATGCTTCACCGTAGGGATATTCTAAACTTGATTAAATTAACAATACTCCATAATGACTAAGTGAAAACAGGTTTTTAGACATTTTTGCAAATGTATTCAAAATAAAAAACAGATACCTTATTTACATAAGTATTCAGACCCTTTGCTATGAGACTCGAAAGTCAGCTCAGGTGCATCCTGTTTTCATTCATTATCCTTGAGATGTTTCTAAAACTTGATTGGAGTCCACCTGTGGTAAATTCAACGGATTGGAAATTATTTGGAAAGGCACACATCTGTCTATATAAGGTGCCCCAGTTGACAGTGCATGTCAGAGGAAAAAACAAGCCATGAGGTCGAAGGAATTGTCCGTAGAGCGCCAAGACAGGATTGTGTTGAGGCACAGATCTGGGGAAGGGTACCAAAACATTTCTGCAACATTGAAGGTCCCCAAGAACACAGAGGCCTCCATCATTCTTAAATGGAAGTCTGGAACCACCAAGGCACTTCCTTTTATTTTTAATACATTTGCGAAACATTTATAAAAAACTGTTTTTGTTTTGTCATTATGGAGTATTGTGTGTATATATTGATGAGGGGAAAAAAACAATTTAATCCATTTTTAGAATAAGGCTGTAATGTTACAAATGTGGAGAATGTGAAGGGGTCTCAATACTTTATGAATGTACTGTACATGGTTTGGTAAACCAGTGGGGATTTGGTAAGCCAGGACTGGTCAGCCAGTGGGGATTTGGTGAGCCAGGACTGGTCAGCCAGTGGGGATTTGGTAAGCCAGGACTGGTCAGCCAGTGGGGATTTGGTGAGCCAGGACTGGTCGGCCAGTGGGGATTTGGTAAGCCAAGACTGGTCAGCCAGTGGGGATTTGGTAAGCCAGGACTGGTCAGCCAGTGGGGATTTGGTAAGCCAGGACTGGTCAGCCAGTGGGGATTTGGTAAACCAGGACTGGTCGACCAGTGGGGATTTGGTAAACCAGGACTGGTCGACCAGTGGGGATTTGGTAAGCCAGGACTGGTCAGCCAGTGGGGATAACCAGGACTGGTCAGCCAGTAGGGATTTGGTAAGCCAGGACTGGTCGGCCAGTGGGGATTTGGTAAGCCAGGACTGGTCAGCCAGTGGGGATTTGGTAAGCCAGGACTAGTCAGCCAGTGGGGATTTGGTAAGCCAGGACTGGTAAACCAGTAGGGAATTGAGCATCTAGTGTGTGATGTCAGCAAAGCACCTCTGTGGACCGTTCCTATATCTGAGCAGGAATCAGTGGAAATAGGAGAGTGAAAGTGAGGGAGAGGGAGGAGAAGGGGACACTACTAGGATTGTTCCTCTGACTGACAGTCCTTTTAGTCTTATCTCCTCCAGTTCCTCTTATAGAAAACCAGACGGAGGGGAAAAAACCCTCTCCCTGTCCCTCTCCGTATTCCTCTCAAATTTCTCCCCTGCTCCATCATGTCTCTCCATCTCTCCATCCTGCTTTTTATTTCAGTTTGTTTCTGCCGGTCTGTCACTCTCTCATCCCCTTGTCACGTTGTGCCTTCCTATTTTCCCACGCTCTCATTCTGTCTGGTTTTCCTCAGTAGCACCTCACTTATCTTTGTGTGAAACCTCACTCCTCTCACACAGATTGTATCACACTGTTCTCTGTGTTGTGGCGTTAACAGAAAGGCCAGAAACAACAAAACAGGGATGTGTATGTTCACATACACATTATTTGTACAGCTGTGTATATTTAGTGTGTGTGTGTGTGTGTGTGCGTGTGTGTGTGTGTGTGTGTGTGTGTGTGTGTGTGTGTGTGTGTGTGTGTGTGTGTGTGTGTGTGTACCCACCTGTGCATGTGCCAGCTAATGTATGTGTACGTACCCAATAACGTGCAGATCATGTGTCATTGTCATTTCCTCAGACGAAGACAGTGCGGCTCAAGGAGGATGAGGAAATATAAATATATTTTTGCTAAAACAATTCCCTCCAATATATATTGTCTTATTGTGTTGGTCTTTATTTGTGAAGTGATGTGACAAATGTGACTGGGTGTTACTTCAGAAACAAGCCTTGGATATGAGCACACCAACTAGATGGAGAATATCTGTGTTACAAGAGTAATAAACCATTCTGTCATTGGTCTCCATCATCCATCCTGTTAGCTCTTTTATGTAGTCCTGCAGACTTATCATCTATAATGAACAGGGGTTTTCCATGTATAATCTATAACCCATACTATATAATTCTTAAATATTCCCACCACCTAAACTATGTTTTATGTGTATGTTTTCAGTTTTTTTGCAAAGCAAGACCAAACTGTACAGAAAGTAGAGAATGTGTTTTTTTGTTTAAGAGGTAGATCAGCTTTAATATTGCAGATAGATTGAGGCCTCTATAAATGTAACTGTCTGCATAATTTCTAATCCCCCTGTCACGCCCTGACATTAGAGAGCTTTTTATGTCTCTATTTTGGTTTGGTCAGGGTGTGATTTGGGTGGGCATTCTATGTCCTTTTTCTATATTTTGTATTTCTTTGTTTTGGCCGGGTATGGTTCTCAATCAGGGACAGCTGTCTATCGTTGTCTTTGATTGGGAACCACACTTAGGTCGCTTTTTCCCACATGGGTTTTGTGGGTAGTTCTTTTCTGTTTGGTGTTTCTGCACCTGACAGGACTGTTCCGGTTTTCTTTCATTCTCTGTGATTTTTGTTATTTAGTGTTCAGTTGTAATAAGAGTATGAACACTTACCACGCTGCGCTTTGGTCCTCACCTTCTTCAACAGACGATCGTTACAGTATGAACACTCACCTTCTTCAACAGACGATCGTTACAGAATGCACACTTACCACGCTGCTCTTTGGTCCTCACCTTCTTCAACAGACGATCGTTACAGAATGCACACTTACCACGCTGCTCTTTGGTCCTCACCTTCTTCAACAGACGATCGTTACAGAATGTACACTTACCACGCTGCCCTTTGGTCCTCACCTTCTTCAACAGACGATCGTTACAGTATGAACACTCACCTTCTTCAACAGACGATCGTTACAGAATGCACACTTACCACGCTGCTCTTTGGTCCTCACCTTCTTCAACAGACGATCGTTACAGAATGTACACTTACCACGCTGCCCTTTGGTCCTCACCTTCTTCAACAGACGACCGTTACAGAATGCACACTTACCACGCTGCTCTTTGGTCCACACCATCTTCAACAGACGATCGTTACAGTATGAACACTTACCACGCTGCTCTTTGGTCCACACCTTCTTCAACAGACGATCGTTACAGTATGAACACTCACCTTCTTCAACAGACGATCGTTACAGAATTCACACTTACCACGCTGCTCTTTGGTCCTCACCTTCTTCAACAGACGACCGTTACAGAATGCACACTTACCACGCTGCTCTTTGGTCCACACCATCTTCAACAGACGATCGTTACAGTATGAACACTTACCACGCTGCTCTTTGGTCCACACCATCTTCAACAGACGACCGTTACAGAATGCACACTTACCACGCTGCTCTTTGGTCCACACCATCTTCAACAGACGATCGTTACAGTATGAACACTTACCACGCTGCTCTTTGGTCCACACCATCTTCAACAGACGATCGTTACAGTATGAACACTTACCACGCTGCTCTTTGGTCCACACCATCTTCAACAGACGATCGTTACAGTATGAACACTTACCACGCTGCTCTTTGGTCCACACCATCTTCAACAGACGATCGTTACAGTATGAACACTTACCACGCTGCTCTTTGGTCCACACCATCTTCAACAGACGATTGTTACAGTATGAACACTTACCACGCTGCTCTTTGGTCCTCACCTTCTTCAACAGACGATCGTTACAGAATGCATACTTACCACGCTGCCCTTTGGTCCTCACCTTCTTCAACAGACGATCGTTACAGAATGCACACTTACCACGCTGCCCTTTGGTCCTCACCGTCTCCAACAGACGATCGTTACATAATGCACACTTACCACGCTGCCCTTTGGTCCTCACCTTCTTCAACAGACGATCGTTACAGAATGTACACTTACCACGCTGCCCTTTGGTCCTCACCTTCTTCAACAGACGACCGTTACAGAATGCACACTTACCACGCTGCCCTTTGGTCCTCACCGTCTTCAACAGACGATCGTTACACCCCCATATATTTATATATATATATATACCGTACCAGTCAAACGTTTGGACACATCTACTCATTCCAGGGTTTTTCTTTATTTTTTACTATTTTCTACATTGTAGATTAATAGTGAAGACATCACAACTATGAAATAACACATATGGAATCATGTAGTAACCAAATAAGTGTTAAACAAATCAAGATATATTTGAGATTCTTCAAAGTAGCCACCCTTTGCCTTGATGACAGCTTTGCACACTTTTGACTGGTACTGTGTGTATGTGTATTCCTTGTTTATTTTCCCCTAACCCATCCACCCATTCCCCATTGGAGTAAAATAATGGACAACAACACTTAGGCTTCTACTTCCAGTTTATACATACTATATACATTTTACAGACACAGCATATTTAACGTTAGTTATCTTTTGTTTGTTTCTAGTCCCATCCTTCAGCTAACCTGAACCCCTCCCATCTTTCTCTGAACACCATCCAGTTTTAATTTCGCCATATATTTTTCAACTGCGCTGTGATGTTTCACAGAAGTTCCGAACCTTTCTAATCTCATAGATTCTACAGATTGTAAATGAAAGATATACAGTTTAGCCAAGAGTTATTATATTATTAATCGATTGACTATGACTTTTCAATTTGAGCAGTGTTTGTTGGGGAAAGATGGAAAAGAATATGGAGAAGTGATCCTCTCTCTTCAATCCTTCTCTTCATTCTTCTCTCCCTCCGTGATAAAGATCTCCTCGGGGTTCATTAAGACAGACAAGCCAGTGTGTGTATTATAACATGCATACTAATCCTGTTGGTGTGTGTATGTGTGTGTGTGTGTGTGCTGGGAGCATCGCTGGAGCCCAATCTAGGCTTAGGTGAGGAGGGTTAAGGGGGGTCTAATCCGGTTTTAGAGCCATGGCTGATTGTGGCAGGAGGAGGCAGACAAGAAGGCGATGTGACTGGGACTAGGGGTGCATTCTCGTCCCAGCTCAGACACCCCTCTTCTAATACTACAGACAGACCAACTGACAGACATACAGACAAGTAGGAGGAGAAGAGACAGACACCAGACAAACAGAGCGATCAAACCTTTACTCTCAGGCCAGCACACAGACACCCACTACACAAAGTGATATTATTAGATTACTTGTATGCGTAAATCTATGCTCACACTGTATTTAACCAAAATGAATCCAGTGACTGGGGAGGTTTCACCAGGTCTTCTCTCCTCCACACGGAGATAAAAGACAATCAAGGACGTGTTTCAATTTAGGTCTACAGTGACCCTAGTATCGTTTCTGTCCACGACCTCAGGGTCACGACAGGGCCAGGGGTCAACAGCTGAGCACCCACATTTACAAACAGAAGAGAGGAACGGAGAAGGACACAGACAGAGAGAGAGAGGCTATAGAGTAATACACAGGAAAGTAAGAGAAAAGAGGGAGAAGGACACAGACAGAGAGAGAGGCTATAGAGTAATACACAGGAAAGTAAGAGAAAAGAGGGAGAAGGAGACAGACAGATAGAGGCTATAGAGTAATACACAGGAAAGTAAGAGAAAAGAGGGAGAAGGAGACAGACAGAGAGAGAGGCTATAGAGTAATAAACAGGAAAGTAAGAGAAAAGAGGGAGAAGGAGACAGACAGAGAGAGAGGCTATAGAGTAATACACAGGAAAGTAAGAGAAAAGAGGGAGAAGGACACAGACAGAGAGAGAGGCTATAGAGTAATACACAGGAAAGTAAGAGAAAAGAGGGAGAAGGAGAAAGTGGTGCGAGGCAGAGGCAGAAGATTAAAAAGAGTAATTAGCATGTGTTTGGCTGATGAACGAGAGTGTGGTTAATTAACAGCTGTTTAACCAGTGGGCATGTGGTTAGGCTACTGATGTCCTCTCTCTGTTTCTCCTAACTCTTCCTCACTCTCTCTCTTTCTCTCTCTCTCTCTATTTAGTTTACTTTTGTAGTTGTGTCAGTCTTTTTACTCCATGATTGGTTTGGATCATGTGCGGATTCTTCCCAGTCACTGACTGCGTCTTTGGATCACAGTTTGCTCAGAAGATAGACGGGGTGAATGTTCCCATTCGTTGTCAAGTGCGTTGGCAGACCTATAGTACACAACCCTGTCTCATAGTACTGTTGTCACAGCTCTGTATTCACATGAAGTCATCCTTCCTGCTTTACAATATAATCAAACCTTTGTCATAAAAGAGCAATGCCAATTTTGATGTTATTGATGATATGAAGACGGAAATATAGTCACTGTTTCTATTGAAAAGAAAAACCCTGCATTGTGTTGATGAGCACGAGTGATCAAATAATTAATGGGTTCAGATAGAATCACCCTCTAGCCCCTATCCCTCTTGCCTTTCCCGCTTGCACAAATGTAATTAACTATGATTAAAATGGGCATTCTTTAATTTATACTACACTGCCTCTTTTCGCTCTCTACCTCTCAATTTCCTGTCTCTCCTATCTCTCATCCCTCCATCCCCCTTTCTCTTTCCCTTTTAGCTGCTGTGTTCTCTCGTTCTATCCCTCTACTGCTTGGCCCATCCTCAACGTCGGTGGATGTGAACGTAAATGTACATGTGCAGACAGTTTCCTCATTCTTTTTGGCTTAGAGATTCTCCAGTACTTTTCTATACTTTTAGCCAGTAGTTCTGAAAATTGCGCCCACGAGCCAAAAGGTCCCTGAAACTGCATGCGACGTCATATATGTTCAGATATGTGCACCATGTCATTGCTTTCTCTCTGCTGTGTGTGCATCTATCCTATCTGTCACTGAAATGGCGAGGGGCTGAAGCTCATTGGCTTGAACTCGATTTGCTAGGGGGCTGGCCCACGCGGGAGAAATGTTGAGAAAATGGCGCCGCACAGCTTCTGGAAAACTATGGATTTCGTGGCTAATTGAGGTAAGACAGTAATTCTGCTCATAGATTATGCATGTATGAATTGCACATTGACACGTCCAGCCCAAAGCGGGAAGTTTAAAAAAAGACTTACTAGTCAACAAAGTTCCTAAACATGTCTTTAAAGCTTAGGAAATTCAGAATCTCCATCTTCCCTGTTGTATGTTCGTCAACTTATACTGCATAGTTGACCAAAGGATGGATGGATCTAAGTGTGTAGGCTACAGTACAACAGTATACATGGAATACATTTAAATAATGGTCATGGGAGTGTTTAAAAAAAATAACAGGCCTAATGCCCCACAATGTTACTATGTCTCAGCAGAACGGGGTAGAAGTATAAGTCCTTTTGACTAAATGTGTACATGAATATAGAAACGATGTTAAGTGGATGAGCTTCCTTAGGAACATCAGAACAGAGTATGGTTTTAATAAAGCAGGGCACTGGTCGTCATGGGATCCAGCATACTGTCATTTCTGCCCTCCCTTCTCCAAATCCTGGGTCTCAGAGTTGTGCCTTAAATGCGGGTGAAGAAGAGAGGGGTTTGGAGTTTAGGTTCTGATCCAAGTTAAATGGGAAGAATGACAGGCGGAGGGACTCGGCAAGAGCTTTCAGTATTGTCTTATAACTAAGATAACTTCATATGAGCCATTTAAAGGGAGAGGCATCTTCACAGTCCATTAGGTTTCATACACTGATCCACGGTAGCCATCTTTATCACCCTCCTTATGTTCCTGATTTGTGTTGATGTGGTTTAGTATCAGCATTAGATGGAAATAGCAACAGGAAAAGATATTGTATCATGTGCTATTGAGTTCAGTAATACTGGGTTGTACACTGCTCCAATCAGCTGTGAAGATAGCAGATGCATGAAAACATGAGTCTCTCAGAAGTTCAGTTAGCAATGCCACATTTCTGTTTTATTTACATACAAAAGAAACCCATTAGCTGATCCTTCAGTAAAATTGGTGCAAGGCAAAAAGCAGAACACCCTTATGAAAGAAAAGCAAATGACCCTTCAAGGCCACCATTGTTCTCCCATCACCGCCAGCTTGTTTGCATATCTATTCCTGTCTCATTACTCACACAGAGAAAAACATTCATGCAAATTAGTGCTGGCACCCCAGTAAAGCAATGTATTGATATACTGTTTCCATATCCTTGACGCTCGCCAGCAGACACACACACACACACACACACTAACCTCTCTTACCCAAAGGTCCAGTTGTGTGACTGCTGTCTTTGTGTTTACCGGCCCTGTCAGCCCCCAGCTCTCAACGTCACCTTAAGAAGAGTGTGTGTGTGTTGGAAGGGGGTAGAAACTGATGGCTAAAGAATAACTGCCAATCATGGCGACTGAACAGAGCTCATCAGAACCTAGCCACTGAGGTCAGGGGTCAGCGGCGGCAGTGGCACCTTGAGAAATGCCAGGCAGCCCCACTGTATCGCCGTCACTGTGTCATCCTGTCCATCCTAGACCACCCCGACCAGGCGGCCTGGCCCTCTGTGCTTTATGATTGGCTGCATGTACACTGCCACCACCACCACTTCTGTATGCAGCTGTGAGCCAGAGATTGGGGCCTCTTTGACAGCGGGGTGGAGTCATGCAGACTGGGGATGTCAGGACGGTTTGGGGAGATCCAGGGTGGCTTTCTATCTCTTTCTTCTGCTTGTCTTCTACTTCCCTCACTTTTAACACCCCGTGCCTGCTTCATGGAGGGGGGGGGGGGGCATGTCCCCCCATCATTCTAATAAAAATCATACAATGTGATTTTCTGGATTTTTGTTTTAGATTCCGTCTCTCACAGTTGAAGTGTACCTATGATACAAATTACAGACCTCTACATGCTTTGTAAGTAGGAAAACCTGCAAAATCGGCAGTGTATCAAATACTTGTTCTCCCCACTGTATATACATTTGTCCACCCCACATCTATAACCAAATTTGCGCCCCTGGTGTTTGACTACAGTGTGTAGTAAGTGTAATAGTGGAGAGCGTGTGAATATTGTCCTAACATAAGGAGATTCCATAAACATTTGATGTTTTACCATTATGGTTAAAGTATTTCTTTCCCTCCCTACCACGGTTTGTCAGGGCGACAACAATAATTGAATGCCCTGTTTCGCTCTGCAGCTCATGCTGATATTGCAATGTCTTTAAGCACAAAACCATTTAACTCTTCACATTCCTGTTCCTAATTATGCCCATGCCATATTGACTGCACACCAGTGTTGTGTCACAGTTAAACCCTGAATACTCTGTGTGGGTGGTGACCAGGCCACAGGGAGGGGTTAGGGGGCATTGTGTGGCCCAATTTGGCAACCCCACCATGCTGCTCAGTCAATGTCACCTTTGATCGGGGGCCAGTGGGACATCGTGACAGCACGGTGACATCATGGCTCTGGACCGCCATTGTCACAGATTGAATGTTCAGAATATAACATTAGGCAGAAGTTTGTGTTCTCTCTGTCTCTCTCTCTCTCCCTGTCTCTCTTTCTCTCTCTCTTTATCTCTCTGTCTCTCTCTCTGTTTGTGTGTGTCTCTCTCTCTGTCTGTCTGTCTGTCTGTCTGTCTGTCTGTCTGTCTGTCTGTCTGTCTGTCTGTCTGTCTGTCTGTCTGTCTGTCTGTCTGTCTGTCTGTCTGTCTGTCTGTGTCTCTCTCTCTCTCTCAGTGAATGAACGTCTAACCCAACATCATCATCATTAACTCTGTGTGGAGGTTATTTGACCATGTTCAAACTGCAGGGTTGGGGTCAGGGGTTAGGTATGGGACAGAGGGGCTTTTGCTGGCTGTGTTATGTATGCCCCTGAGGTATTCTGTGTTCAGCTGGGTGGGTGATGGGGAGGGAGAGGTGGGTTGAGGGGTGGGGGTGGGGGTAGTCAAAAAGCTGTGAAGTTGGAGCAAGACTTCTGCTTAGAATGGGATGTGAAAGGTTGTGTGAAAATTCCCCTTCCTCACTGGATGACCTAGAGGAGTAGGCTGCACACCGTGACCCGCACGTGATGTCACAGAGCTTGTCAGTGTCGTCTAGGGGTCACTCTCCCCTACTCCACAAACCGCGCTCTGTTTTCATTTGACCTTTTTCTAAGAACGGGCGTATTTTTAGATATCTGCTCCATGCTATTATTATTATACTCGATGTGGTTGTTATTTAAAGACGTAGATCATGGATGGTCCGTGGAGAGTCCCTGTTTATCTGTACTCTTGACCTGCCGCCGCCCTGGAGGGTGTTTTAGGTTTACCTCGTCCTTTCATTTTTTTTTTTTTTTTATCTTTCCTTTGTCACATGTCAAAGTTGACCTGTCTAACTGTCTGTCTGTGGAAAGAGAGATATTGTTGATATTTTCCAGCAGTGAAAATGCTGTACTGAAAAGAGTAGCACCATATATAGTATCTGAACAGTCAACAGTGTTTTATATTTTGTTGCATGCATCTCTAAACCATCAACTGAGATGCTATTTCTATGATAGCGTGTTATGTGTATGTACATGTTGTATAAACAGTGTTCCAGATACAGTACTGTATCATAGTGGAAGAGTCTTTGTTGATACTATACAGTAAGGTTATCAGATCAGGACTGTAGAGGATATTTATTGTGGCCTAGAGGCTATGTTGTATGGACTGTAATAGCAGCAGACTGTATACAGAGTTAATCCTGGCCTGACAGGCTTAGACCAGCCAGGGTTCTGGTGGCCCTGGGGGGGGGGGGGTGTCTCGGCAGGTCCGACCATCTGCGACCCGTCTAGTTCTGTCAGGCAGGCCCATACAGAGGCAGAGGTTCAGGGGGGCTTGGAAGGAATGGGGGGTGGGGGCAAGGGGCCTGATGAGGCTTTTAGAGCGGCAGGCAGAGTGAGTGACGGAAGTTTAGAGCGGACTTGACATGGCGGACTGGAGAGCTGTTTATGTATGCTGGCCCTCCAAACCTGTGTTTATGAAAACAGCGGCTCGCTGCCAATCAGATAGTGCTCTGACTAGTGCTGGGATGGGGACTGAGAGAAACAGAGAGAGGGGAGGGGGGTGAGGGGGGGCGGGGGGGTAAAGAATAAAAAAAATATGGTAAAAGCAAAGGATAATAGAAATGAGAGACAACTTGTTTATTTATTTAACCTTTATGATGGCCGTGGATGAGTCATGAAGATAATGACAGGTAATAATCTGTCATTACATTCAGATATAAGGGGTGAGCGTAGCTATATTCAGTAACATTAAATGTTTCATCCTTTATCATGGTTGGTGTCTTGACGGATTTGTTCAAAATCGTGTGACGTAAAGCATTACTTTTCTATCCTTGCATTTAAGGCAGTGTAAGTTGTCATATCATATATTAGACATTACAGTCAAGTGACGAACAGCTATGTACATGTGACGCAACAGCAGCCCAAGTGCTGGAGAAAAGGTGTTCGTGAGGAATGTCCAGAATATCTTGGTGTCTCATTCGTTGTTCTGGTGAAGACAGTTGTACCTGCGAATTGATGTTGATCATCTGTTGTTGTCTACTTGATTTACAGCAGGGTCTCGTTATATTTAACAGAGAAAGCATCAAGGTAATGTGTTCATGTTTTCATGTCTTTGTACCTGGGATTGGACACCAAGTATACTGTGCACAATTGTGTAGGACAGACTATTGCGCAACACACAACTGTATTCCTATGAATTCTTATTTATATAATGACAACAAATGACAGCCTAGTGGGCTTATTCACAATATGATCGGGTAATGAAATAGCATGACGAAACAATACAAGTGGCTTGAAGTAGCCAACGTGAATTTGGAGCGCAGAAATTGAAATAGGATACTGGCCTATCTTGAAAATCAGACGTTAACTCAATTTGGTGCTTGAAAAGTCCTTGTAATTATTGTAGGTTCTTCTGCTCCCTTAAAATGATGTGATTTTATTTTTGATCAGTCTTTTTGAGAGATGTGGCCACTTTTTGAGAGATGTGGCCACTTTCGTATGTTTCCAACTGCTTCAACTGAAGGGTGTTGCACCACTCTGTTGTGGTAAAACCATGTGTGGTTATTAAGAGGATGAAAACATCTAATGTTGGCTTCAACTGAAGGGTGTTGCACCACTTCAACTTGGCTTTCCATACAAATCCTTCCATTAAAAAAGGAACCCAGTTTTTGTTCACTTGCTCATTTTAAAAAACAGCATTGGTGAGATTCAAATGTTGAGATTGAGTTGGCTATTCACATGGATTTATTGTGTTCCTGCATCAGCCACATAGGCTACAGAAAAATCGCCATGTATGCATCCAGTCTATTTAGTCGTTCTCACATATTTTAGAATGTAATAATAATTTAAATATCCATCCATTGACAAGGCCAGAAACAAATGCATTATTCTTCAAGTGGTAATGGCCTACTTTTTACACTTTTTGCATGCTTTGTAGGTGTGGGGGGGCTCTATATGTACAATTATATAAATGATTAAATTGTAAACATTGAGGTCCTTGAAAATTTGAATTAAGTCCTCCTCCTCCTCCTCCTCCCCCCCTCCTCCTCCTCCTCCTTCTCTTCCTCCTCCTCTTCCTCCTCCTTCTCTTCCTCCTCCTCTTCCTCCTCCTTCTCTTCCTCCTCCTCCTCCTCCTCCTCTGCCTCTGCCTCCCTGTGTCAGCCAAGCTCAACTCTCTCATAGAAGTAACTTAAGTTTGTCTCTTACTAATCCTCTCTAATTTGATTTGTCTCTTCGCTGTTTCACCCTGACAGACAGTTGTATTTTCCCTGTAATTAGATCCTCTCGTCTCCCTCTGGTTTCATAGATTGGGAGAGTTGACTCGCAGACGGCACTGCCCCAAATCAACTATATCAATCTCCTCCCAATACTTATCCCTCTCCACCCCCCTCTTTCTACCTCCCCTTCTGTCGTGCTTCCCTGGCACTCCGGAAGCCAAAATAGCATTGTTGTCCCCCCCAACCCCCCCCCCCCCCCCCCCCCCCCCAAACCCATACATTGCTTGCCCACTGGCTGCAGTAGACTGAGTTCCCTTGCCTTTGAAGTGGCACATGCAGAATGGAGATTCTGTGGCTGTTATGCCCTGCACTGTGCCCGCTACTATAGCCCGCAGGCAGCACAGTCAGTCTGCAGATCGCTGTCAAAGGAGTCGTATTCACAGCCCATGACCGTTCCTGTGAGCATGTGATGTTTATTTCTGAAAGTTTATTTGTGTGTGGGTGTCAAATGAAAATCAAATTGTATTTGTCACATGCTTGGTAAACAACAGGTGTAAAATAACAGTGAATTGTTACTTACGACTCTTCCCAACAATGCAGAGAGAAACATTATAGAAAGATAATAACACGAGGAATAAATACACAATGAGTAACAATAACTTGGCTATATACATGGGGTACCAGTACAGAGTCAATGTGCAGGGGTATGAGGTAATAACTTGGCTGTATACATGGGGTACCAGTACAGAGTCAATGTGCAGGGGTATGAGGTAATAACTTGGCTGTATACATGGGGTACCAGTACAGAGTCAATGTGCAGGGGTATGAGGTAATTGAGGTAGATATGTACATACAGTGCCTTGCGAAAGTATTCGGCCCCCTTGAACTTTGCGACCTTTTGCCACATTTCAGGCTTCAAACATAAAGATATAAAACTGTATTTTTTTGTGAAGAATCAACAACAAGTGGGACACAATCATGAAGTGGAACGACATTTATTGGATATTTCAAACTTTTTTAACAAATCAAAAACGGAAAAATTGGGCGTGCAAAATTATTCAGCCCCCTTAAGTTAATACTTTGTAGCGCCACCTTTTGCTGCGATTACAGCTGTGGGGTATTACAGCTGTGGGCTCGCTTGGGGTATGTCTCTATCAGTTTTGCACATCGAGAGACTGACATTTTTTCCCATTCCTCCTTGCAAAACAGCTCGAGCTCAGTGAGGTTGGATGGAGAGCATTTGTGAACAGCAGTTTTCAGTTCTTTCCACAGATTCTCGATTGGATTCAGGTCTGGACTTTGACTTGGCCATTCTAACACCTGGATATGTTTATTTTTGAACCATTCCATTGTAGATTTTGCTTTATGTTTTGGATCATTGTCTTGTTGGAAGACAAATCTCCGTCCCAGTCTCAGGTCTTTTGCAGACTCCATCAGGTTTTCTTCCAGAATGGTCCTGTATTTGGCTCCATCCATCTTCCCATCAATTTTAACCATCTTCCCTGTCCCTGCTGAAGAAAAGCAGGCCCAAACCATGATGCTGCCACCACCATGTTTGACAGTGGGGATGGTGTGTTCAGCTGTGTTGCTTTTACGCCAAACATAACGTTTTGCATTGTTGCCAAAAAGTTCAATTTTGGTTTCATCTGACCAGAGCACCTTCTTCCACATGTTTGGTGTGTCTCCCAGGTGGCTTGTGGCAAACTTTAAACAACACTTTTTATGGATATCTTTAAGAAATGACTTTCTTCTTGCCACTCTTCCATAAAGGCCAGATTTGTGCAATATACGACTGAGTGTTGTCCTATGGACAGAGTCTCCCACCTCAGCTGTAGATCTCTGCAGTTCATCCAGAGTGATCATGGGCCTCTTGGCTGCATCTCTGATCAGTCTTCTCCTTGTATGAGCTGAAAGTTTAGAGGGACGGCCAGGTCTTGGTAGATTTGCAGTGGTCTGATACTCCTTCCATTTCAATATTATCGCTATCACAGTGCTCCGATGTTTAAAGCTTGGGAAATATTTTTGTATCCAAATCCGGCTTTAAACTTCTTCACAACAGTATCTCGGACCTGCCTGGTGTGTTCCTTGTTCTTCATGATGCTCCCTGCGCTTTTAACGGACCTCTGAGACTATCACAGTGCAGGTGCATTTATACGGAGACTTGATTACACACAGGTGGATTGTATTTATCATCATTAGTCATTTAGGTCAACATTGGATCATTCAGAGATCCTCACTGAACTTCTGGAGAGAGTTTGCTGCACTGAAAGTAAAGGGGCTGAATAATTTTGCACACCCAATTTTTCAGTTTTTGATTTGTTAAAAAAGTTTGAAATATCCAATAAATGTCGTTCCACTTCATGATTGTGTCCCACTTGTTGTTGATTCTTCACAAAAAAATACAGTTGTATATCTTTATGTTTGAAGCCTGAAATGTGGCAAAAGGTCGCAAAGTTCAAGGGGGCCGAATACTTTCGCAAGGCACTGTACATAGGTAAGGGGTAAAGTGACTAGGTAACAGATGGAGAATAAACAGGAGCAGCAGCATATGTGATGAGTCAGAAAAGTTAGTGCAAGATGGGTCAATGCAGATTGTCCAGGCGTGTGTGAATGTGCTTATTCTTTCTAAATACTTTACTACATAAAGCATTTTGTCTATGTGCTGTATTGTATATTGACCTAAATGTTGTAATATATAATATAATCATGATTCTGTGTTTAGTTGTTACGTACTGCGTTCATCAGACACATCATGTGTTGATGATATTTCCTTTGTGTGCCGTTGTGTCTTTGTGTGTCTGCGTCATGTCTGTGTGTTTGTCTCTGTAGGATCACATCTTGGTCGGAGGTCACCCTACTATTTCTCCACTTTGTTTTGGTCATGTGACATTATAGTAGAGGGTACAACAGGACAGAGGTGAGGGAAAAGTGAAATGACTGAAATACATAGTTCAACAGCGTGTTTCAAATGTCTCTAATGGTATTGTGTTGCTTTTATTTATGTCTGTAATATGCAGAATCCCCTGAAGCTGCTTTGTGGCTGAAACACTGTTTACTTCCTTTGATTTGGAATCATTTGGCTTTTTAGTGCTCCAATTGGAGAAACTAGCAGAGAGGCAGAGCAGCACACTGTTACGAGCCCACCTTCCAGTACACACACACAGATGCAGAACTGATGAAAGTTCTCTGATTTTGATCAGCCTGCTATTTAAATGTTCTGTCTGCAAACTCTAGTACAAACATCTCTCTCCCCCTCTCTCCCTCTATCTCTCTCTCCCTCTATCTCTCCCTCCTTCTCTCTCTTTACGTACAGCAGTCTCTAATTCTATCTAGTCTTTGTTTCGTCCTTTCACTGATTTTTGAACTTCTGTGAGAACGGAAACAATTTAACACGTTGAAAGACGACACCTCTTCTTACTTTGTACTCTTTGCCGTTAACTCTCTCCCTTCCTCTCTGTCCACGCTATGTGTCATCATCTTCTCTCATGTTTTTTTATTTCCTATACACAGCCCTTTGTCTGGTAAAACACTCCATCGTTTTGATACAGCCTCTCATTAGCTGTTCAGTTTAATTAAAAAGCTCATTCATATGAAAATGGGGGACTGATAGTGATTTTCCTCCCGAGCAACAGTCATCTACCTCTCACAACAACTTTTAATTAGAATGCTGTTTGATTGACGTTGGGGTCGCTGACTGTTCTCTCCATAGACACACAGGGAGTGCACACACACACACACACACACACACACACACACACACACACACACACACACACACACACACACACACACACACACACACACACACACACACACACACACACACACACACACACACACACACACACCGGTGAACGTACACACTCACACACCTACAGACACACCCACACACATTGTAATATGAGGGTCTGCTGGCACTGGTCTTTCACTTAGTGTAAACTCTTCTTCTCCTTGCTTATCTCTGTTTCTCATCTCTTTCCCTATTTCCTCTCCTCCTGACTCTCTCCTCTCTTTCCCTTTCTCCTCTTCCCCTGACTCTCTCCTCTCTTTCCCTCTCTCCTCTCCCCCTGACTCTCTCCTCTCCCCCTGACTCTCTTCTCTCCCCCTGACTCTTTCCTCTTCCCCTGACTCTCTCTTCTTCCCCTGAATCTCTCCTCCCTTTCCCTCTCTCTTCTGTCCCTGACCCTCTCCTCTCCCCCTGACTCTCTCCTCTCTTTCCCTCTCTCCTCTCCCCCTGACTCTCTCCTCTTCCCCTGACTCTCTCCTCTTCCCCTGACTCTCTCCTCTTCCCCTGACTCTCTCCTCCCTTTCCCTCTCTCTTCTGTCCCTGACTCTCTCCTCTCCCCCTGACCCTCTCCTCTCCCCCTGACTCTCTCATTTCCCCTGACCCTCTCCTCTCTTTCCCTTTCTCCTCTCCCAGTGACTCTTTCCTTTCTACCTGACTCTCTCCTCTCCCCGGGACAGTCTCCTCTCCCCCTGACTCTCTCCTCTCCCCTGACTCACTCCTCTCCCCCTGACTCTCTCCTTTCACCCGGACTCTCTCCTCTCCCCTTGACTCTCTCCTCTCCTCCCCTTTCTCCTCTCCCCTGACTCTCTCCTCTCTTTCCCTCTCTCCTCTCCCCCTGACTCTCTCCTCTCCCCCTGACTCTCTTCTCTCCCCCTGACTCTTTCCTCTTCCCCTGACTCTCTCTTCTTCCCCTGAATCTCTCCTCCCTTTCCCTCTCTCTTCTGTCCCTGACCCTCTCCTCTCCCCCTGACTCTCTCCTCTCTTTCCCTCTCTCCTCTCCCCCTGACTCTCTCCTCTTCCCCTGACTCTCTCCTCTTCCCCTGACTCTCTCCTCTTACCCTGACTCTCTCCTCTTCCCCTGACTCTCTCCTCCCTTTCCCTCTCTCTTCTCTTCTGTCCCTGACTCTCCCTGTCCCTGACTCTCCTCTCCCCGGGACAGTCTCCTCTCCCCCTGACTCTCTCCTCTCCCCTGACTCACTCCTCTCCCCCTGACCCTCTCCTCTCCCCCTGACTCTCTCATTTCCCCTGACCCTCTCCTCTCTTTCCCTCTCTCCTCTCCCAGTGACTCTTTCCTTTCCACCTGACTCTCTCCTCTCCCCGGGACAGTCTCCTCTCCCCCTGACTCTCTCCTCTCCCCTGACTCACTCCTCTCCCCCTGACTCTCTCCTTTCACCCGGACTCTCTCCTCTCCCCTTGACTCTCTCCTCTCCTCCCCTTTCTCCTCTCCCCTGACTCTCTCCTCTCCCCTGACTCTCTCCTCCCTGACTCTTTCCTCTCCCCCTGACTCTCTCCTCTCCCCCTGACTCTCTCCTTTCCTCCCTGACTCTTTCCTCTCCCCCTGACTCTCTCCTTTCCCCCCTGACTCTCTCCTTTCCCCCCTGACTCTCTCCTCTCCCCCTGACTCTCTCCTCCCCCCCTGACTCTCTTTTTTCTTTCTTTCTCTCATCTCCCCCTGACTCTCTCCTCTCCCCCTGACCCTCTCATCTCCCCCTGTCTCTCTCCTCTCTTCCCTCTCTACTCTCCCCCTGACTCTCTCCTCTCTTTACCTCTCTCCTCTCCCCCTGACTCTCTCATTTCCCCTGACTCTCTCCCCTCTTTCCCTCTCTCCTCTCCCCCTGACTCTTTCCTTTCCACCTGACTCTCTCCTCTCCCCGGGATAGGCTCCTCTCCCCCTGACTCCCTCCTCTCCCCCTGACTCTCTCCTCTCTTTCCGTTTCTCCTCTCCCCCTGACTCTTTCCTTTCCACCTGACTCTCTCCTCTCCCCGGGAAAGTCTCCTCTCCCTGGGACAGTCTCCTCTCCCCCTGACTCTCTCCTCTTCCCCTGACTCTCTCCTCTTCCCCTGACTCTCTCCTCTTCCCCTGACTCTCTCCTCCCTTTCCCTCTCTCTTCTGTCCCTGACTCTCTCCTCTCCCCCTGACCCTCTCCTCTCACCCTGACTCTCTCATTTCCCCTGACTCTCTCCTCTCTTTCCCTCTCTCCTCTCCCACTGACTCTTTCCTTTCCACCTGACTCTCTCCTCTCCCCGGGACAGTCTCCTCTCCCCCTGACTCTCTCCTCTCCCCTGACTCACTCCTCTCCCCCTGACTCTATCCTCTCCCCCTGACTCTCTCCTCTCCTACCTGACTCTCTCCTCTCCCCTCTGACTCTCTCCTCTGCCTGACTCTCTCTTCTCCCCCTGTCTCTCTCCTCTCTTCCCTCTCTCCTCTCCCCCTGACTCTCTCCTCTCTTTCCCTCTCTCCTCTCCCCCTGACTCTCTCATTTCCCCTGACTCTCTCCTCTCTTTCCCTCTCTCCTCTCCCCCTGACTCTTTCCTTTCCACCTGACTCTCTCCTCTCCCCGGGACAGTCTCCTCTCCCCCTGACTCTCTCCTCTCTTTCCATCTCTCTTCTGCCCCCGACTCTCTCCTCTCTTTCCCTCTCTCCTCTCCCCCTGACTCTCTACTCTCCCCTGACTCTCTCCTCTTCCCCTGACTCTCTCCTCTCCCCCTGACTCTCTCCTCTCCCCTGACTCACTCCTCTCCCCCTGACTCTCTCCTTTCACCCGGACTCTCTCCTCTCCCCTTGACTCTCTCCTCTCCTCCCCTTTCTCCTCTCCCCTGACTCTCTCCTCTCCCCTGACTCTCTCCTCCCTGACTCTTTCCTCTCCCCCTGACTCTCTCCTCTCCCCCTGACTCTCTCCTTTCCTCCCTGACTCTTTCCTCTCCCCCTGACTCTCTCATTTCCCCTGACTCTCTCCCCTCTTTCCCTCTCTCCTCTCCCCCTGACTCTTTCCTTTCCACCTGACTCTCTCCTCTCCCCGGGATAGGCTCCTCTCCCCCTGACTCCCTCCTCTCCCCCTGACTCTCTCCTCTCTTTCCGTTTCTCCTCTCCCCCTGACTCTTTCCTTTCCACCTGACTCTCTCCTCTCCCCGGGAAAGTCTCCTCTCCCTGGGACAGTCTCCTCTCCCCCTGACTCTCTCCTCTTCCCCTGACTCTCTCCTCTTCCCCTGACTCTCTCCTCTTCCCCTGACTCTCTCCTCCCTTTCCCTCTCTCTTCTGTCCCTGACTCTCTCCTCTCCCCCTGACCCTCTCCTCTCACCCTGACTCTCTCATTTCCCCTGACTCTCTCCTCTCTTTCCCTCTCTCCTCTCCCACTGACTCTTTCCTTTCCACCTGACTCTCTCCTCTCCCCGGGACAGTCTCCTCTCCCCCTGACTCTCTCCTCTACCCTGACTCACTCCTCTCCCCCTGACTCTATCCTCTCCCCCTGACTCTCTCCTCTCCTACCTGACTCTCTCCTCTCCCCTCTGACTCTCTCCTCTGCCTGACTCTCTCTTCTCCCCCTGTCTCTCTCCTCTCTTCCCTCTCTCCTCTCCCCCTGACTCTCTCCTCTCTTTCCCTCTCTCCTCTCCCCCTGACTCTCTCATTTCCCCTGACTCTCTCCTCTCTTTCCCTCTCTCCTCTCCCCCTGACTCTTTCCTTTCCACCTGACTCTCTCCTCTCCCCGGGACAGTCTCCTCTCCCCCTGACTCTCTCCTCTCTTTCCATCTCTCTTCTGCCCCCGACTCTCTCCTCTCTTTCCCTCTCTCCTCTCCCCCTGACTCTCTACTCTCCCCTGACTCTCTCCTCTTCCCCTGACTCTCTCCTCTCCCCCTGACTCTCTCCTCTCCCCTGACTCACTCCTCTCCCCCTGACTCTCTCCTTTCACCCGGACTCTCTCCTCTCCCCTTGACTCTCTCCTCTCCTCCCCTTTCTCCTCTCCCCTGACTCTCTCCTCTCCCCTGACTCTCTCCTCCCTGACTCTTTCCTCTCCCCCTGACTCTCTCCTCTCCCCATGACTCTCTCCTTTCCTCCCTGACTCTTTCCTCTCCCCCTGACTCTCTCCTCTCCCCCTGACTCTCTCCTTTCCCCCCTGACTCTCTCCTCTCCCCCTGACTCTCTCCTCCCCCCCTGACTCTCTTTTTTCTTTCTTTCTCTCATCTCCCCCTGTCTCTCTCCTCTCTTCCCTCTCTCCTCTCCCCTGACCCTCTCATTTCCCCTGACTCTCTCCCCTCTTTCCCTCTCTCTTCTGTCCCTGACTCTCTCCTCTCCCCCTGACCCTCTCATCTCCCCCTGTCTCTCTCCTCTCTTCCCTCTCTACTCTCCCCCTGACTCTCTCCTCTCTTTACCTCTCTCCTCTCCCCCTGACTCTCTCATTTCCCCTGACTCTCTCCCCTCTTTCCCTCTCTCCTCTCCCCCTGACTCTTTCCTTTCCACCTGACTCTCTCCTCTCCCCGGGATAGGCTCCTCTCCCCCTGACTCCCTCCTCTCCCCCTGACTCTATCCTCTCTTTCCGTTTCTCCTCTCCCCCTGACTCTTTCCTTTCCACCTGACTCTCTCCTCTCCCCGGGAAAGTCTCCTCTCCCTGGGACAGTCTCCTCTCCCCCTGACTCTCTCCTCTTCCCCTGACTCTCTCCTCTTCCCCTGACTCTCTCCTCCCTTTCCCTCTCTCTTCTGTCCCTGACTCTCTCCTCTCCCCCTGACCCTCTCCTCTCACCCTGACTCTCTCATTTCCCCTGACTCTCTCCTCTCTTTCCCTCTCTCCTCTCCCCCTGACTCTTTCCTTTCCACCTGACTCTCTCCTCTCCCCGGGACAGTCTCCTCTCCCCCTGACTCTCTCCTCTCCCCTGACTCACTCCTCTCCCCCTGACTCTATCCTCTCCCCCTGACTCTCTCCTCTCCTACCTGACTCTCTCCTCTCCCCTCTGACTCTCTCCTCTGCCTGACTCTCTCTTCTCCCCCTGTCTCTCTCCTCTCTTCCCTCTCTCCTCTCCCCCTGACTCTCTCCTCTCTTTCCCTCTCTCCTCTCCCCCTGACTCTCTCATTTCCCCTGACTCTCTCCTCTCTTTCCCTCTCTCCTCTCCCCCTGACTCTTTCCTTTCCACCTGACTCTCTCCTCTCCCCGGGACAGTCTCCTCTCCCCCTGACTCTCTCCTCTCTTTCCATCTCTCTTCTGCCCCCGACTCTCTCCTCTCTTTCCCTCTCTCCTCTCCCCCTGACTCTCTACTCTCCCCTGACTCTCTCCTCTTCCCCTGACTCTCTCCTCTCCCACTGACTCTCTCCTTTCCCCCTGACTCTCTCCTCTTCCCCTGACTCTCTCCTCTCCTCCCCTTTCTCCTCTCCCCTGATTCTCTCCTCTCCCCTGACTCTCTCCTCTCTTTCCCTCTCTCCTCTCCCCTGACACTCTCTTCTCCCCCTGACTCACTCCTTTCATTCCCTTTCTCCTCTCCCCTGATTCTCTCCTCTCCCCTGACTCTCTCCTCTCTTTCCCTCTCTCCTCTCCCCTGACACTCTCCTCTCCCCCTGACTCACTCCTTTCATTCCCTTTCTCCTCTCCCCTGACTCTCTCCTCTCCCCCTGACTCTCTCCTCTCCCCCTGACTCTTTCCTCTTCCCCTGACTCTCTCTTCTTCCACTGACTCTCTCCTCCCTTTCCCTCTCTCTTCTGTCCCTGACCCTCTCCTCTCCCCCTGACTCTCTCCTCTCTTTCCCTCTCTCCTCTCCCCCTGACTCTCTCCTCTTCCCCTGACTCTCTCCTCTTCCCCTGACTCTCTCCTCTTCCCCTGACTCTCTCCTCCCTTTCTCTCTCTCTTCTGTCCCTGACTCTCTCCTCTCCCCCTGACCCTCTCCTCTCTTACCCTGACTCTCTCCTCTTCCCCTGACTCTCTCCTCCCTTTCCCTCTCTCGTCTGTCCCTGACTCTCTCCTCTCCCCCTGACCCTCTCCTCTCCCCCTGACTCTCTCATTTCCCCTGACCCTCTCCTCTCTTTCCCTCTCTCCTCTCCCAGTGACTCTTTCCTTTCCATCTGACTCTCTCCTCTCCCCGGGACAGTCTCCTCTCCCCCTGACTCTCTCCTCTCCCCCTGACTCTATCCTCTCCCCCTGACTCTCTCCTCTCCTACCTGACTCTCTCCTCTCCCCTCTGACTCTCTCCTCTCCCTGACTCTCTCTTCTCCCCCTGTCTCTCTCCTCTCTTCCCTCTCTCCTCTCCCCCTGACTCTCTCCTCTCTTTCCCTCTCTCCTCTCCCCCTGACTCTCTCATTTCCCCTGACTCTCTCCTCTCTTTCCCTCTCTCCTCTCCCCTGACTCTTTCCTTTCCACCTGACTCTCTCCTCTCCCCGGGACAGTCTCCTCTCCCCCTGACTCTCTCCTCTCTTTCCATCTCTCTTCTGCCCCCGACTCTCTCCTCTCTTTCCCTCTCTCGTCTCCCCCTGACTCTCTACTCTCCCCTGACTCTCTCCTCTTCCCCTGACTCTCTCCTCTCCCACTGACTCTCTCCTTTCCCCCTGACTCTCTCCTCTTCCCCTGACTCTCTCCTCTCCTCCCCTTTCTCCTCTCCCCTGATTCTCTCCTCTCCCCTGACTCTCTCCTCTCTTTCCCTCTCTCCTCTCCCCTGACACTCTCCTCTCCCCCTGACTCACTCCTTTCATTCCCTTTCTCCTCTCCCCTGATTCTCTCCTCTCCCCTGACTCTCTCCTCTCTTTCCCTCTCTCCTCTCCCCTGACACTCTCCTCTCCCCCTGACTCACTCCTTTCATTCCCTTTCTCCTCTCCCCTGACTCTCTCCTCTCCCCCTGACTCTCTCCTCTCCCCCTGACTCTTTCCTCTTCCCCTGACTCTCTCTTCTTCCACTGACTCTCTCCTCCCTTTCCCTCTCTCTTCTGTCCCTGACCGTCTCCTCTCCCCCTGACTCTCTCCTCTCTTTCCCTCTCTCCTCTCCCCCTGACTCTCTCCTCTCCCCCTGACTCTCTCCTCTTCCCCTGACTCTCTCCTCTTCCCCTGACTCTCTCCTCTTCCCCTGACTCTCTCCTCTTCCCCTGACTCTCTCCTCCCTTTCCCTCTCTCTTCTGTCCCTGACTCTCTCCTCTCCCCCTGACCCTCTCCTCTCTTACCCTGACTCTCTCCTCTTCCCCTGACTCTCTCCTCCCTTTCCCTCTCTCTTCTGTCCCTGACTCTCTCCTCTCCCCCTGACCCTCTCCTCTCCCCCTGACTCTCTCATTTCCCCTGACCCTCTCCTCTCTTTCCCTCTCTCCTCTCCCAGTGACTCTTTCCTTTACACCTGACTCTCTCCTCTCCCCGGGACAGTCTCCTCTCCCCCTGACTCTCTCCTCTCCCCTGACTCACTCCTCTCCCCCTGACTCTCTCCTTTCACCCGGACTCTCTCCTCTCCCCTTGACTCTCTCCTCTCCTCCCCTTTCTCCTCTCCCCTGACTCTCTCCTCCCTAACTCTTTCCTCTCCCCCTGACTCTCTCCTCTCCCCCTGACTCTCTCCTTTCCTCCCTGACTCTCTCCTCTCCCCCTGACTCTCTCCTTTCCTCCCTGACTCTCTCCTCCCCCCCTGACTCTCTTTTTTCTTTCTTTCTCTCATCTCCCCCTGTCTCTCCCCTCTTTCCCTCTCTCTTCTGTCCCTGACTCTCTCCTCTCCCCCTGACCCTCTCATCTCCCCCTGTCTCTCTCCTCTCTTCCCTCTCTACTCTCCCCCTGACTCTCTCCTCTCTTTACCTCTCTCCTCTTCCCCTGACTCTCTCATTTCCCCTGACTCTCTCCCCTCTTTCCCTCTCTCCTCTCCCCCTGACTCTTTCCTTTCCACCTGACTCTCTCCTCTCCCCGGGATAGGCTCCTCTCCCCCTGACTCCCTCCTCTCCCCCTGACTCTCTCCTCTCTTTCCCTTTCTCCTCTCCCCTTGACTCTTTCCTTTCCACCTGACTCTCTCCTCTCCCCGGGAAAGTCTTCTCTCCCTGGGACAGTCTCCTCTCCCCCTGACTCTCTCCTCTTCCCCTGACTCTCTCCTCTTCCCCTGACTCTCTCATTTCCCCTGACTCTCTCCTCTCTTTCCCTCTCTCCTCTCCCACTGACTCTTTCCTTTCCACCTGACTCTCTCCTCTCCCCGGGACAGTCTCCTCTCCCCCTGACTCTCTCCTCTCCCCTGACTCACTCCTCTCCCCCTGACTCTATCCTCTCCCCCTGACTCTCTCCTCTCCTACCTGACTCTCTCCTCTCCCCTCTGACTCTCTCCTCTCCCTGACTCTCTCTTCTCCTCCTGACTCTCTCCTCTCCCCCTGACTCTATTTTTTCTTTCTTTCTCTCATCTCCCCCTGTCTCTCTCCTCTCTTCCCTCTCTCCTCTCCCCCTGACTCTATCCTCTCTTTCCCTCTCTCCTCTTCCCCTGACTCTCTCATTTCCCATGACTCTCTCCTCTCTTTCCCTCTCTCCTCTCCCCCTGACTCTTTCCTTTCCACCTGACTCTCTCCTCTCCCCGGGACAGTCTCCTCTCCCCCTGACTCTCTCCTCTCTTTCCATCTCTCTTCTGCCCCCGACTCTCTCCTCTCTTTCCCTCTCTCCTCTCCCCCTGACTCTCTACTCTCCCCTGACTCTCTCCTCTTCCCCTGACTCTCTCCTCTCCCACTGACTCTCTCCTTTCCCCCTGACTCTCTCCTCTTCCCCTGACTCTCTCCTCTCCTCCCCTTTCTCCTCTCCCCTGATTCTCTCCTCTCCCCTGACTCTCTCCTCTCTTTCCCTCTCTCCTCTCCCCTGACACTCTCCTCTCCCCCTGACTCACTCCTTTCATTCCCTTTCTCCTCTCCCCTGATTCTCTCCTCTCCCCTGACTCTCTCCTCTCTTTCCCTCTCTCCTCTCCCCTGACACTCTCCTCTCCCCCTGACTCACTCCTTTCATTCCCTTTCTCCTCTCCCCTGACTCTCTCCTCTCCCCCTGACTCTATCCTCTCCCCCTGACCCTCTCCTCTCCCCCTGACTCTCTCCTCTCCCCCTGACTCTCTTTTTCTTTTTTTCTCTCATCTCCCTCTGTCTCTCTCCTCTCTTTCGCCTCTCTCCTCTCCCCCTGACTCTCTCATTTCCCCTGACTCTCTCCTCTCTTTCCCTCTCGACTCTCCCCCTGACTCTTTCCTTTCCACCTGACTCTCTCCTCTCCCTGGGACAGTCTCCTCTCCCCCTGACTCTCTCCTCTCCCCCTGACTCTCTCCTCTCCCCCTGACTCTCTCCTCACTTTCCCTCTCTCTTCTCCCCCTGAATCTCTCCTCTCTTTCCCTCTCTCTTCTGCCCCTGTCTCTCTCCTCTCCCCCTGACTCTCTTTTTTCTTTCTTTCTCTCATCTCCCCCTGTCTCTCTCCTCTCTTCCCTCTCTCCTCTCCCCCTGACTCTCTCGTCTCTTTCCCTCTCTCCTCTCCCCCTGACTCTCTCATTTCCCCTGACTCTCTCCTCTCTTTCCCCCTCTCCTCTCCCCCTGACTATTTCCTTTCCACCTGACTCTCTCCTCTCCCCCTGACTCTCTCCTCTCCCCCTGACTATTTTCTCTCCCCCTGACTCTCTCCTCTCCCCCTGACTCTGGGCGGCAGGGTAGCCTAGTGGTTAGAGCGTTGGACTAGTAACCGGAAGGTTGCGAGTTCAAACCCCCGAGCTGACAAGGTACAAATCTGTCGTTCTGCCCCTGAACAGGCAGTTAACCCACTGTTCCCAGGCCGTCATTGAAAATAAGAATTTGTTCTTAACTGACTTGCCTGGTTAAATAAAGGTAAAATAAAAATAAAATAAACTCTCTCCACTCCACCCTGACTCTCTCCTCTCCCCCCTGACTCTCTCCTCTCCCTGACTCTCTCTTCCCATCCTGACTCTCTCCTCTCCCCCTGACTCTCTCCTCCCCCTCACTCACTCCTCTCCCCCGGAATCTCTCCTCTCCCCCTGACTCTCTCCTCTCCCCTGACTATCTCCTCTCCCCTGACTCTCTCATCTCCTCTCCTTTCTCCTCTCCCCTGACTATCTCCTCTCTTTCCATCTCTCCTCTCCCCCTGACTCTCTCCTCTCCTCCCTGACTCTCTCCTCTCCCCCCTGACTCTCTCTTCTCCTCCTGACTCTCTCCTCTCCCCCTGACTCTCTCCTCTCCCCTCACTCACTCCTCTCCCCCTGAATCTCTCCTCTCCCCCTGACTCTCTCCTCTCCCCTGACTATCTCCTCTCCCCTGACTCTCTCATCTCCTCTCCTTTCTCCTCTCCCCTGACTCTCTCCTCTCCTCCCTGACTCTTTCCTCTCCCCCTGACTCTCTCCTCTCCCCCTGACTCTCTCCTTGCCTCACTCAAGGACGCTACACTTGGCGTCACAACCAAGTCCTTAAAAACCTTGCGTCCGCCCTGGAGGACAAGCGAGCTGCCACCAACTCCCTACCACCCCCAGCAGCATCACACCCCTTACGGACAAACTTTGTCCCCGAAGGGGCTAAACCACCGAAGCGCGGCTCGACACCATTAGATCGAGACCAGCAGCTTTCTCCTCTCCCCTGACTCTCTCCTCTCCTCCCTGACTCTTTCCTCTCCCCCTGACTCTCTCCTCTCCCCCTGACTCTCTCCTCTCCCCCTGACTCTCTCCACTCCACCTGACTATCTCCTCTCTTTCCCTCTCTCCTCTCCCCTGACTCTCTCCTCTCCCCCTGACTCTCTCCTCTCCTCCCTGACTCTCTCCTCTCCCCCCTGACTCTCTCCTCTCCCTGACTCTATCTTCTCCTCCTGACTCTCTCCTCTCCCCCTGACTCTCTTTTTTCTTTCTTTCTCTCATCTCCCCCTGACTCTCTCCTCTCCCCCTGACTCTCTCCACTCCACCTGACTATCTCCTCTCTTTCCCTCTCTCCTCTCTCCTGACTCTCTCCTCTCCCCCCTGACTCTCTCCTCTCCCCCTGACTCTCTCCACTCCACCTGACTATCTCCTCTCTTTCCCTCTCTGCTCTCTCCTGACTCTCTCCTCTCCCCCCTGACTCTCTCCTCTCCCCCCTGACTCTCTCCTCTCCCCCTGACTCTCTCCTCTCTCCTAATCTGTTTTATAAACGTGCCTGCTTGTGTCAATGTTCTGATAGGTTCACTCACTCAGTGTTTGCTTTGCTGAGAAGTCCTTTTTCTCGCTCTCTGTTTTTCTTTTCTCTATCCCTCTTTTCTTTTTTCCTTCCCTCGCTCCATCTCTGCATCTTAATCAGGTGTGTGTGCACAGCTTTATCGCATGTAGGCACACAGAGGGAGCGAGGGATGGTGGAGACAACGGCGAGGAGGAGGGAAGAGCATTAAAGAGGGAGACATTGAGCAGAAGACAGTGAGTGATGATGTAGGGGAAACACATCCCATCTTCCTCCTCCTTTTATGTGTTTGACCACATAGGGGGTGTTTTTTTTATTGGTGTATATTGATACGGACTAACATCAATATTGTGAAATTGATCCCATCCCATCCAGCCTCACCTTTACGTATACTATACCGCCAGATCCAACTGCGTGTTCGTTCTTCGGGAAGGGAAATTCAATGAGGAAATCAGATTAGTCACACTCGCAACTCAGATTCCCATTCTGTACCGAAGGGGGGAGAGTGGGGGAAGATGGACGAATGGGGAGCTTTGAGGGAGAGGGAACGGGGGAGTAGGGTAGAGGGGTTCTCCAGTACAGTCAGGCTCAGAGCTTCAGGGTAGTGTCCCATGGAAATGAGCCATTAGAATTGAAGATTTCTTTCTTTCCTTTTTCCTTTTCTGTGGTGGTGATGGAGGAAGGGGGGGGGGGGGCTGACTAAAGTTTTGAATGATTTGGTGGATGGACAGGACAGCCCCCCACGGCAGCCTGTCTTGGACATGTTCAATCCCTTTAGCGAGTAGACACAGAACCGTTCGTCTCCATCCACTCTCCTTCGTAGAAACATCACATGCAGGGGATTCAGGATAAAGCAGGCCCAGACAGTAAAGCAGGCCCAGACAGTAAAGCAGGCCCAGACAGTAAGTGGGTAAAGCAGGCCCAGACAGTAAAGCAGGCCCAGACAGTAAGTGGGTAAAGCAGGCCCAGACAGTAAAGCAGGCCCAGACAGTATAGCAGGCCCAGACAGTAAGTGGGTAAAGCAGGCCCAGACAGTAAAGCAGGCCCAGACAGTAAGTGGGCAATGCAGGCCCAGACAGTAAGTGGGCAATGCAGGCCCAGACAGTAAAACAGGCCCAGACAGTAAGTGGGTAAAGCAGGCCCAGACACGAAAGCAGGGCCTGACAGTAAAGCAGGCCCAGACAGAAAGCAGGCCCAGACAGTAAGTGGGCAAAGCAGGCCCAGATAGGAAAGCAGGCCCAGACAGTAAATGGCTAAAGCAGGCCCAGGCAGTATAGCAGGCCCAGACAGTAAGTGGGTAAAGCAGGCCCAGACAGTAAAGCAGACCCAGACAGTATGTGGATAAAGCAGGCCCAGACAGTAAAGCAGGCCAAGACTGTATGTGGGTAAAGCAGGCCAAGACAGTAAATCAGTCCCAGACAGTATGTGGGTAAAGCAGGCCCAGACAGTATGTGGGTAAAGCAGGCCCAAACAGTAAAGCAGACCCAGACAGTATGTGGATAAAGCAGGCCCAGACAGTAAAGCAGGCCCAGACAGTAAGTAGCTAAAGCAGTCCCAGACAGTATGTAGGTAAAGCAGGCCCATGCAGTAAAGCAGGCCCAGACAGTAAAGCAGGCCCAGACAGTAAGTGGGTAAAGCAGGCCCAGACAGTATGTAGGTAAAGCAGGCCCAGACAGTAAAGCAGGCCCAGACAGTATGTGGGTAAAGCAGGCCCAGACAGTAAGTGGGTAAAGCAGGCCCAGACAGTATGTGGGCAAAGCAGACCCAGACAGTATGTGGGTAAAGCAGGCCCATACAGTATGTGGGTAAAGCAGGCCCAGACAGTAAAGCAGGCCCAGGCAGTATGTGGTTAAAGCAGGCCCAGACAGTAAAGCAGGCCCAGACAGTATGTGGGTAAAGCAGGCCCAGACAGTATGTGGGTAAAACAGGCCCAGACACAGTAAGTGGGTAAAGCAGGCCCAGACAGTATGAGGGTAAAACAGGCCCAGACAATATGTGTTTAAAACAGGCCCAGACAGTATGTGGGTAAAACAGGCCCAGACAGTATGTGGGTAAAACAGGCCCAGACAGTATGAGGGTAAAACAGGCCCAGACAATATGTGTTTAAAACAGGCCCAGACAGTATGTGGGTAAAACAGGCCCAGACAGTATGTGTTTAAAACAGGCCCAGACAGTGACTGCCCCCTCCCTGCACCTCGCCACCAAAAACAAGATGTGGGTGTATCTTCTTACCCATGTTCCAGCATTAGCCCAGCCATATCCCAGCCCAATATTACTGTTATTTTCCACCTCCTTGCTCTTGATTGTGGCTGTTGACAGCTTTGTCTAGTGGGACTGATGACAGGCGTTCCACGCCCACTCCCCTGCGCCACCCGCTCCAGTGTTGAGGAGATGGGGCGAAAGGATAGCGGTGAGAGCTAAAGGAGGTGTTTGAAGTTACGGATGAGGTGTTGTCTTATCGCTGGGAGCAGGTCTGAGGCGTCTGCCAGGCCCTTTGAAGTAACAGATGAGCCAGACATCGTGGAGACGGCAAGGTGAAGGATTGCCATGGAAATGAGTGGTGATGAAGAGCCAGGACACACGCAGATACAGATGAGCTCCCCCACACCAAAACATCAACTATCCTCCTGACAACAAACATCCACCAACACAACACTGTGCTACTGCTGGGCTGTGAGGACGTTAGACAAGACCAGAGCAGAGTACTGCAGGTCCTCAGCTCAGTGAAGATGCTCAGTTCAGTATAATGCCTAATGTGCATGTTCGATATTGTAGCTAGTGACTTTTGGTTGGTGTACTTGAGAATGACTAATGTTAAATTGGTAAACCTGAAGAGCACTGTGATTACTGTCGCAGCAGCCTAGCTTCTGGTTCCCAGTTCATCTCCAACCCACTCATCCATTTTCACTATAATATATGTCTCCTTATCAATTCGCTTAACATTTCAGCATTTTCATGTGAGGAGGACATCCATTGACAGACTCCAGTGTCAGACTATCCATCTCCTTCTCAATGTGTATTAATATCCAGAATCTGTGTTTATTGAATGGAAGGTGCAGTTGATTTAAGGCCTGAGTGAACTGGGAGGAGGAATAGACATTAAGACTGCTTCATCTGGAAGAGGTTAGCCGGCCCGCTCTCATCTGGATGTAGTTTTTACTTATGGAATACACATTTTGGTTCATTCGTTCATTTTCTTCTCCTGCTAATCTTTTCTTTCCTCTTCATCCTAATAAAGCGAAACTGTTTGCAAACACGAACTTCTCTTTCCTGTTCCTCTCATCTCTGGGTCTGTCCCACTGCCAATAGGTGCCAGACCAGACCAGACCAGACCAGCCCCTCACCCCTCTCTGTCTTTACTTGCTCCCACTTCTCCTCCTCCTCCTCCTCTCCTGCTCCTTATCCTCCTCCTCCACTCCTCCTATCCCACCTTGTCTTTATTTTTTATGTTAATACTCTCTGTTCTTTCTGACCTAAATTTTCCTCCAGCCTTTGACTTGGAAAAGTTCCAGTGTTGGATAGCCATATTCAGCTAGCTAACATAGCATTCCTTTCTGTTTGAGTGAGGTGTTTGAGTAGGCTAAACTATCTAGATACATTCACTAACTAAGTAAGTGAAAATGAAATTGAAAAAAAAAATACAATGAAATATCACTCTCTCACTTCTTCATTTTTGAAGAAATGAATTAGTTCCTAACTGTTCTACTATTGTCTTTCTCTCTCGTTGAGTAAACAACTCACCATCTTTTATGCATTGCAGTGCTAGCTAGCTGTAGCTCACGCTTTCAGTACTGTCCTGAACAAAAATAGAAGCGCGACATGTAAAGAGTTGGTCCCATGTTTCATGAGCTGAAATAAAAGATCCCCGAAAAGCATATTTCTCTCCTATTTTGTGCACAAAATTGTTTACATCCCAGTCAGTGAGGATTTCTCCTTTGCCAAGATAATCCATCCACCTGACAGGTGTGGCATATCAAGAAGCTGATTAAACAGCATGATCATTACACAGGTGCACCTTCTGCTGGGGACAATAAAATTACACTCTAAAATGAGCAGTTTTGTCACACAACACAATGCCACAGATGTCTCAAGTTTTGAGGGAGCGTGCAATTGGCATGCTGACTGCAGGAATGTTCACCAGTTTAATGTTAATTCCTCTACCATAAGCCGTGTCGAACGTCGTTTTAGAGAATTTGGCAGTTCGTCCAACCAGCCTCACAACCACAGACCACGTGTAACCACACCAGCCCAGGACCTCCACATCAGGCTTCTTCACCTGCGGGATGGTCTGAGACCAGCCACCCGGACAGCTGATGAAACTGAGGAGTATTTCTGTCTGTAATAAAGCCCTTTTGTAGGGGAAAACTCATTCTGTTTGGCTGGGCCTGGCTCTCAAGTAGGTGGGCCTATTCCCTCCCAGGCCCACCCATGGCTGCGCCCCTGCCCAGTAATGTGAAATCAATAGATTAGGGCCTAATTTATTGATTTCAATTGACTGATATCCTTCGTTGAAATTGTTGCATGTTGCGTTTATATTTTTGCTCGATATTTAAACATTTGTTATCTCACCCTTTGATTGGGTGGACAGCATGTCAGTTCATGCTGCAAGAGCTCTGATAGGTTGGAGGACGTGCTCTGGGAGTTGTCATAATTACTGTGTAAGTCAATGGAAGGGGGTGAAAACCATAAGCCACTTAGGTTTTGTATTGAAGTCAGTGTTCCCAGAGGAGGACGGAAACTAACTGTCCTCCAGCTACACCATGGTGCTACCCTACAGAATACTGCTAAGGCTATTGTAGACCTTCATTGCTAAACAGTGTGTTTTAATCAATTATTTGGTGACGTGAATATATTTAGTATAGTTTTATCTAAAAACGATTATTTTTTTAATGTTTCACTCACAATTTTTATTTTTATGAAATTCACCGAGGTTGATGCTCCCCTTCCTCCTCTGAGGAGCCTCCACTGTATGACACCTCTCTGTTTTCTCAATTACATTCCATTCAGCATTGAAAAAAAGGCACATGTTTAAGTTTGTTCTACCTGAGCGAGTCAAGTCAGAGACCGCTATGATGACACACCAAATGCATTTGATGGACCTTTTTGTCTTCTTTGAATGCCTCTTAAGGGGGAAGTAATCCAAAGGTAACAGAAAGTAATCTGATTACATTACTGAGATTCAATTATGCAAAAGTTATGTTACTGACAGGTAACTTGTAACTATAAAGGATTACATTTAGAAAGTCATCTACCCATCATTGGATGTGTGTTGCTTGATTAAAGCCCTGCTGCATCAATGCTTGCCCTGTGCATGAACAGTTTAACCACGTTAGAGTATTTCAGTATTCTAATGCAGAGTGAAGTTAGATTACTCAGATGGGCCCTCTGTGTTCTCTGGCCCCTGTGGCCCCCCAGGCTGTCCTGGTCCATGATTGGTTGAGAGTTGCGGCGGGTGGCCCCTGCTGGCACCTGGATTCGGCTCATGTCTTCCTGTTCCAATCATGATGAAGGGATAAAAGGGGGGCGCGTGCCGTTAGCTCTGAGCAAGAGGCCTCGGAATAGGAAACAGATCTCTCGCTCTATGTTTGTGTCTTTGTGCTCTTTGTCTCCCTCCCTTTCTGTCTCCATCTCATCCCATTTCTCTCTTTCTGTCTCCATCTCATCCCATTTCTCTCTTTCTGTCTCCATCTCATCCCATTTCTCTCTTTCTGTCTCCATATCATCCCATTTCTCTCTTTCTGTTTCCATCTCATCCCATTCTCTCTTTCTGTCTCCATCTCATCCCATTTCTCTCTTTCCTTTGTGTATTTCAGTTTCTCTCTCTCTCTCCCTGCACTTTTCTGTTTTATTCTCTCTCTGTGTTTCTCTGACGTTCACCTCTCTTTCTAATGTATTTTCTCTGTGGTTTAGACCGTTTGGAATGCTCTGTCCAGAGCCTTTGTTCCGGAGCCGTGTTCCGTTGCCGTGTTCCGTTGCCGTGTTCCGTTGCTGTAGCGTGACTGGTTCTCTCCCCATAGGGTGTTCTTTCCTGTTCGCTTTGTATACATATGAATGAATCGCCACAGTTCAGCAGAGTGCAATTTCATTCATTAGAACATGTTGAGTAAATTAAGCTTCTTTCAGTTTTGTCAATCTTACTGAGTTTATAAAAACACTGCAGGCAAGAGAGATTAGTACATTATATATCCATGCATGTTGCGTGTACACACACCACACACACACCGAAACATACATATGTGCATACACACACATTGGCCATATCGGCATGTACAAAGACATAAAACTGGTTGAATCGACGATGTTTCCACATCATTTCATGTTTTTTAAACTATGTGAGGACGTTGAATCAATGTTGAAAATTAAAGGATTTGCAAAAAATCATCAACGTAAGACAATTTATTAATTTTAACCTAAATCCAATGACATGGGGAAATGTTTTTGTTAATTTTGCGAAATGTAAATCAAAAGTAGACATTAAAATTATGTTTTTGCCCAGTGGAAATGCTCTGTCAAATGTTGGTTTGTACTTCCATTCCTCTTGGCCCCCTTGTCGGTCTCGTTCAGCCCAGATCGAGCTCATTTCTCTGGGCAGAGTGAGCTGTAATAACCCCTAAAATAAGACCCACCTGGAGGAGCAGGGCTTTGAACATCCATGATAAGTCTTGCAGCGGAGATAAGAGCCATTAGCTGAGGCTGATCATTTCATGGCTACTGCAACAACAAGAGAGGCAGCTCCTCTTTGACGTTTAGCCAAACCCCTTTCAATTTAGAGAGACCTTCGTTCAGTGTGTGTGTCTGTGTCTGTGTCTGTGTCTGTGTGTGTGTGTGTGTGTGTGTGTGTGTGTGTGTGTGTGTGTGTGTGTGTGTGTGTGTGTGTGTGTGTGTGTCTGTGTCTGTGTCTGTGTCTGTGTGTGTGTGTGTGTGTGTGTGTGTGTGTCTGTGTGTGTCTGTGTGTGTGTCTGTTTGTGTCTGTGCGTGTATTTCTGTCTGTGTAGGGGGAAGGGGAGGGTATTTGAACAAATAAGCACACAGCATTAATGTTAAATGTGCCTGATGTCTTCAGTATCCATTACTGCAGAAAGCAGGCCAGAAAACTGAGAGAAGAGAAAGTGTAACGGGTAGACAGAGGAGGGAAGATCAATAGAGCCGGAATAGAAGATTGATTCAGCCTCTCAGATCTTCCAGATTAGCGTCTCGATGAGCGACAAGTATGGAGTCCTAGTCATGTGACCGTAGCTGTGACAGGTTGAACTGAGTGGTCACAAAGTAATTACAGTCAACCCCTATGGATGGTGGACACTGGGAGACAGCTGCTGCTGTGCTTTGCTGAAGTAACACTCTCTGGTACTGAATGAGTCTAGCTATGACATTCTGATATAGGCCTACAGTATACTGAATATCAGGTCATGAACAAGCCCTGTTCTCGAGATGCACAATTCGGCTGGTTTTCCTCTCCACTTTTGCACCTAATTGATCTACTGATGTAATTTATTGGCGATGGAGAGTCCACACACCTGCTTAGCCAGGTGTGATTAGAAGACAAGGATGAAAATCACCAGACATTGTAGCTCAATCATCAACTAGTTTCAGTCAAATGACCATTTTTTTCTTGAGGGGCTGGTCGGGGGGCCAGAACATAATTACAGATCAATTACGGACCGCAAGTTGATCACAAGAATCCCAAACAGATATAATATTTGACTAGAACATAATAATTTCCAACCTTGCTTACAGTTGTATACAATCACGTCTCTCTACTGTACATGGGACTATTTGGGAACAAATTAAAACAATGAATTTCCTGGTGATTTTATAGTCTGTTATGTTCAACAATGAAATGTAATGTAATTATTACTATCATTTTTATATATGTATTTATATATATCTTTTTTTGTGGGGGGGGTCAGAACTTTTGGGGAGGGGGGGCAAATAAAACCACACCAGTTGGGGAACGCTGCTGTAGGAGCAGTCCTCTCTCCTGATGATGAAGTATAATGCTGCTGTGATGGTAGCTGTGGCCTGTAGGGGGCACTCGTGGATGGCTGGGGTGTTAGGCCCCTCGGCACTCTGGACCTCCCGTTGCAAAAACACACCATGCAAATGTGCAGGTACAGTAGGCAAATGAACACGGGCTGAACACAGCCTCTCTGACTCACCTGGACATCTGCAGCCTACACTCAGAACCGGTCTGACTGGTGGGTGCACAGCCCAACAGAACTCTTACTTCCCCTTCATCTTTCTCACTGTTTTTTACTTCCCTGCAGACCAGAGAGCAGTATCCGTGTGTTTGAGAATCATTTGGGTTATTTGACATTGCTGTTATGATTAAAACATGCACACACATTTTCTCTCTCTCTCTAACAAATATTCTGTTGACATTGCTGCATCTTTCTTCCAACTCCTACTCCTTTCTCTGATTCTCTTTGTTTGGAATCTTAATGCCTGACGGGACACTTTGATTGGCAGGTGAAGGTCTGTGTTTGTTGCCGTGGCAGCTGGTATCACTATGCCAGAGATACTACAGTAAACAACACTTACAGCCAGAATTAGCGTAATCAAGTCTCTTTCTCCCATACACAAAGTTAGTGTGCGGACAGCCATTTTAAATTAGATGAATAAATTTGAAAGCGTAATTATTTTTGGCGCTTTGAGCTATTATTCTCAACTATGGAAAAGGGAGGGGGAGATTAGAAAAAGAGAAGGGGTGTGTGATCCCTAGAAGACATGTGAGTACATGTACATATTTTATTTTTCTCCCTATTTTTCTTCCTCTCTCTCTCTCTCCCTGTATTTCTCTCCCCTTTTCTCTCGCTTTCTCTCCTTCTCTACCCGCTCTCTCTAATACACATACCTTTATTTAGATCTCCCTGCATATGGAAGGCCTCCAAACAAAACAAACTCAATTAACCTCATTTGGTTCTCCCCTCAACCTAACCTCTCTCTTCTAACAAACACACACACATACACACAGACACAGACCGTCAGACACACAGACCGTCAGACACACAGACCGTCAGACACACAGAATGTCAGACAGTCAGACAGTCAGACAGACAGACAGACAGAATGTCAGACAGTCAGACAGTCAGACAGACAGACAGACAGACAGACAGACAGACAGACAGACAGAGTGATGTAAATAAATAACAACCAAACAAAGTAGCCAAATCACACACAGTTGTAAACATTGAAAGTCACTAAAAAGCAAGTTCTGTCATCTGCTAGATTTAGTTATGAGGAGATTATCAGACTGCTCCCCCTCCTTAAAATACTGCCCTCCGGATAGTAATCTAATTAAGATTGGAAATATCACCCTCCCTCCCCCATATCCCTTAACCCTTACCCTACATGTCTATGTCTGTGCACTGCAGACAGTCTACATTAAGCCTGTCTGTGTTACACACACACACACACACACACACACACACACACACACACACACACACACACACACACACACACACACACACACACACACACACACACACACACACACACACACACACACACACACACACACACACACACACACACACACACTGAACGTGATTGAATGATTGAAGCCCATTACTGCGGTGAACTGTGTGAATTATATATTTAGTATAGACTACCCTTATGGAAAAAACACATGAATTTCACACGTGAACATGTTAATTGTTCAAAAAACACGTTTTCATGGAATCACATGTTATGTGAAGTTAATGTGACAACATGTGATATCATGAAACTACACATGAAGTATTCCAAAAAGGTGTTTTTTCTGTAAAGGTAGACATACACCAACAGCCTCACACATGGCGTTTGTAGCGGCAAATTGAGAGCTGTTTAACTAATTCAGTCAATTCACACTCTCTCCCTCCTGCTCCTGCTCCTTCTCCCCTCTTTTCCTGCTGTACATTCCAGGTCATGTTCTGTGGTTAATTTGTTTGATTCAGTCTCTCTCTCATGTCTGAGAGTGGAGAGGTGGCTTCCACAGGGAGAGGAAGCCTGGCCGCACTGAGACCACACTTCCTTGAGTTGGAAAACAATTACTGTCCCCCTCTCACCTGCCTGCCTCTCTTCTTCCCTTTTTCATCCTCTCCACCACTTTTAGCCCTCTGCTCTGCTCCGCTCCCCCTCTCTCTTTCTCTCTCTCTCTCAAACTCTGTCTTTCTTCCTGTCTTTCTACCCCCCCCCCCCCCCCCTCCCCCACGCCTCTCTCTCTCCCCAGTCCTGGGGCACTATACCCCTCCATTTATTTATGTATCAGGAGAAGGAAATGGAGTACCACCCAGGGAGGAGGGGTGAGTGTGAGGTAAAGTGTGTGTTTGATGTGTGTACGTGTGTGTTTCAGTGTACGTGTTTAACCCACTGTCGGGGCAACAATATGGAGGAATGACTGAGTAGTTTGGGAATATGTGTGTGAAGTGTGAAGTGCAACCTCCTTTGTGCTCCCACCTTCCCTCTACACCCAATGAGGAGAGGTGTTGCTATGACAATGGAGAGGAGTATCTAAAGGCAGTAGTCGACAGAGAGACAGGAAGCCATCCGGTGACTGATTGATGCGCGTAGTTGTTGGCTTGTGGATTCACCCACAAATTCCCTTAAGACACACATATCCACACACTCATCTGACCATTCCATGGTTTTGTGGTCGGACTGTGGTGAAGATGGGCAGGTCTGGAGGAGAGAGGATCCTGGAGAGGGGGAGTGGTTATAGTAAGGATACTGTAGCACGAAGCGATGCTTACATCAGTTAGCCCTTTACCTCTGTGTCTTCCCATTCCAGGCCTTAGACTGATAGGGATCTCTCTGCACACACAGAGCCTTCATAAGACCAGTCTCTGGAAGCCAAAGCCCTATGCCCTCTCACTGGCCCCCAAGTCCACCCCAATGTCCCCCATCGGTGGTATGAGCTGGATCCATTTCTCTGACCCCTAACCCTTCCCTCCTGTCTCTAACCTCCTTGTCTCTGTGTTATAGGTTAATTTTGGATAACAATGTAAATAGCTATCATGCTATCCGTTCTGATTAAGTAACTTGCATAAGTTAAGTACGTGTACACACCGGTGATGCCTGTGTAAAAAATACACAATCCCAAGAAATAAACTGAACAAAAATATAAATGCAACATGCAACAATTTCAACGATTTTACTGAGTTACAGTTTATATAAGGAAATCAATTGAAGTAAATGAATTAGGCCCTAATCTATGGATTTCACATGACTGGGCAGGGGCGTAGCCATGGGTGGGCCTGGGAGTGCATAGGCCCACCCACTTGGGAGCCAGGCCCACCCACTGGGGAGCCAGGCCCCGCCAATCAGAATGAGTTTTTCCCCACTAAAGGGCTTTATTGCAGACAGAAATACTCCTCCGTTTCATCAGCTGTCCAGGTGGCTGGTCTCAGACGATCCTACAGGTGAATTAGAATTTTTTAATGAACCTTTATTTAAGTCAGTTAAGAACAAATTCTTATTTACAATGACGGCCTACCTCGGCCAAACCCTAACCCGAACGATGCTGGGCCAATTGTGCGCCACTCTATGGGACTCCCAAGCACGGTTGGTTGTGATACAGTCTGGAATCAAACCAGGATCTGTTGTGACGCCTCTAGCACTGAGATACAGTACCTTAGACCGCTGTGCTACTCGGGAACCCCAAAAAAGAAGCCTGATGTGGAGGTCCTGGGCTTGTGTGGTTACACGTGGTCTGCGGTTGTGAGGCTGGTTGGACGTACTGTCAAATTCTCTAAAACAACGTTGGACACGGCTTATGGTAGAGGAATTAACATTAAATGATTAATTAATGGTGGACATTCCTGCAGTCAGCATGCCAATTACATGCTCCCTCAAAACGTGAGACATCTGTGACATTGTGTTGTGTGACAAAACTGCACATTTTAGAGTTGCCTTTTATTGTCCCCAGGACAAGGTGCACCTGTGTAATGATCATGCTGTTTAATCAGCTTCTTAATATGCCACACCTGTCAGGTGGATGGATTATCTTGACAAAGGAGAAATCCTCACTAACAGGGATGTAAACAAATTTGTGCACAAAATTGGAGAGAAATACATTTTTGTGCATATGGAACATTTCTGGGATCTTTTATTTCAGCTCATGAAACATGAGACCAACACTTTACATGTTGCATTCATATTTTTGTTGAGCATAATTGGAAATAAACAAAAATTGGAAAAGTAAGTGAAGTATTTAAAAAAAAAGTTTTACAAGGGTGAGAGGGAAGCACGGGGAGTTCCATCAGGTGGGCTGATGATTTAGCGTCCTGCACTCCCCAGCCTCTTCCTGTACCTGACCCCCTGCTGATCCCTGGACAACCGCTTTGAGAGAAGTCATGGGCTGGAAAGAGGTGGGGGGCGGGGTCTGAGCTGTGAGCGCCAGCATTCCTGTGCCGTTAGCCTGACTGCTAGTTGTGCTATCGCCTCCATCACCCCGACCGGCACACTGATATAATTGCAGCCTGTGATCTCTGGTGGGCCAAAACGCTCTCATTTTCCTCAAAGACAAGTTTGAAGTCCCTCACCCCCCCCCCTCCCCACACACACCCTTTTGTTACCCTTCAACCACCACTCCATCCACCCCCCTCCCCTCACTTGCTATTCTTCCCTCTTATTCAAATGTTTAAAAGCACACAATAAATCTCTCTACACTTCCCTCATCTCTCTCCATTTATATCGTAGCTTGCCCCTCTTCTCCCTCTGTTTTCCCTCTCCAATGTTACTCCAATATTAAAGTTTCAAGTTTTGTTATTTCTCCATTTATGTAATTAGCACATAATACTTTAACTCTTGTTCATCTTGTAATCTATGTGCTCTTGTTTTGATGGAGCGAACTGTTGAGCGAGCCCTTAACTCGTCTATGACTTTCAAGTATTGTGGTGTCAGCATCATGTTATGGGTATGCTTGTCACCGGCAGGGACTGGGGAGTTTGTCAGGATCAAAATAAATATGAAAGGTTTTGATAGTTCCTGAGTGGTCCAGTCTCAGTCCTGACTTAAATCTTTTTGGAAATCACAGGCAAGGTTTGAATATTGCCTTCCATCAATGATTCCCAACCAAATGTACTGAGCTTGAGCAATTTTGACATAAACAATGGATGTTACCTTAATAATTGTGTAAAGTTGGTAGAATCTTTTGTGTAGGAAATGTTCTATAATTTTAATTCACTTTGAAAGTGTGGAGCAGGTAATGTAGATAAGTAGAAAATAAAAGAGAGCCGCACACTCTTGAAGCTCAGATGCAAAAATGTAATACCAACGTTTCGACAGCCAAGCTGTCTTCATCAGGGTATAATCACAAACACTGCGGGATGACTTGTTTATATAGTGTCAAAAGACACAGGTGTCTGTAATCATGGCCAGGAGTGGCCTAATATCATTGGTTAATAATCAAATATTAAAATGTCATACAAAGAACAGCATACAAACAAATGGATAGCATACGATCATAGATTAATTTGACTATACAAGTTTACACACAATTACAATGGCAAAGTCACAATAATCACAAGAATGGCTTCAGATCAAAGTCTACGTTGAGACCGAAGGGCGCAAGAGTCTTTAAATTAAAGATCCAGGCAGCCTCTCGTTTTAACAATAAATTATCAAGGTCACCCCCTCTCCTAGGGAGGGTGACATGTTCGATGCCAATATAACGCAGAGACGAAATCGAGTGGCCTGCCTCCAAGAAGTGGGCCGCAACTGGATAAGTAAAGTTTTTACACCTAATGGTGCTACGATGCTCTGAGATACGTACTTTTAATTCGCGCTTTGTTTTACCTACACAATTTTTACCACAAGGACAAGTTATAAGATAAATAACTGCCTTAGTGGAGCACGTAATAACACCTTTTATTGGGATCGATTTCCCTGTTTGTGGGTGTTTGAAGGATCTACATTTATAAGTGCCGTTGCATTGAGCACAGCCATTACATTTGTAATTTCCATCCAGTAGGGGCGCAAATAGACGTTGTACAGGAATATCTTGGGGTGGTAAATCAGAGTTTACCAAGTGGTCTCTGAGATTTCTCCCCCGCGAGAATACGACCAAGGGAAGGTCCGAAAACACATTACCGAGACTATCATCGGATTTTAGGATGTGCCAATGTTTGTGAACAATTCCCTTAATTTGTTCAGAGCACTTTGAATAACGGGTAGTTAGAACGCATTTTGCGAGACTGACCTTGAAAAAGGTCATGTCTCGTTTTGTTTAGAATTTTCTCAATGGCAATATTAATCTGATCATTCTTGTAGCCCCTCTCCTTGAACTTTCTTTGCGTCTCAGCCATATTTCTGTCGAAATCGGACTGTTTTTTTCAAATTCTTTTGATTCGACAGAATTGGCTGTAGGGCAAACTATTTTTTAAGGGAAGTGGGTGACAACTATCAGCTCTCAACAAACTGTTACGATCAGTAGGTTTCCTGTAAAGATCAGTGTGTAGAACAATGTAGATAAGTAGAACAAAACCCACAACACCCTCTCCTTTGCCAAGTTGGCACCCTGGCACCCCGCTGGCACCAGTCAGTTAGATGCTGGGATGGGGAATGTGGTAGTGCAGCAGTGGTCATCCATAATTAAAGGTTCAGTGGTGTGAATGCCCAGTAACCAGAATAAAATAACTCCATCAATGTATTGGTAATGCAAGCAGTTACCAGGGTCAAGTGTGTGCACTCGAGCTGAGTGAGAGACAGTTACACTGTGTGTGTGTCTGTTTGTGTGTGAATTTGCATGTGGTTTGCGTGGGTCTGGTCCTGTCCGCGTTTCTACAGATCCTTATCTCACCTGCAGGTCAGGTCTGCTCCTTATCACTCCCCTGTTCTGATTGGCTCTTATCATCTCTATGAGCTCTGATTGGCCCTTATCTGCTAGCCTTGCTCTGATTGGGGGTCATAAAGCAGCACTGTAATGGACCATGAATGTCCAGATAACACACTGATACCAGGGTTCGACCCCAACACAACCACACTGATACCAGGGTTCGACCCCAACACAACCACACTGATACCAGGGTTCGACCCCAACACAACCACACTGATACCAGGGTTCGACCCAAACACAACCACACTGATACCAGGGTTCGACCCAAACACAACCACACTGATACCAGGGTTCGACCCAAACAAAACAACACTGATACCAGGTTTCGACCCAAACACAACCACACTGATACCAGGGTTCGACCCAAACACAACCACACTGATACCAGGGTTCGACCCCAACACAACCACACTGATACCAGGGTTCGACCCCAACACAACCACACTGATACCAGGGTTCGACCCCAACACAACCACACTGATACCAGGGTTCGACCCAAACACAACCACACTGATATCAGGGTTTCGACCCAAACACAACCACACTGATACCAGGGTTCGACCCAAACACAACCACACTGATACCAGGGTTCGACCCCAACACAACCACACTGATACCAGGGTTCGACCCCAACACAACCACACTGATACCAGGGTTCGACCCCAACACAACCACACTGATACCAGGGTTCGACCCAAACACAACCACACTGATACCAGGGTTCGACCCAAACACAACCACACTGATACCAGGGTTCGACCCAAACACAACCACACTGATACCAGGGTTCGACTCAAACACAACCACACTGATACCAGGGTTCGACCCAAACACAACCACACTGATAACACAAGCAGTGTAGTGAAGGGGAAAATACACGTAAACACAGTTTACACACCTTTAGTTGAAAAATATAGGAATAGTTACTTTTCTCAAGGACATCGGTGTTCAGGTTTTACCCACCTTTTGTTTTTTTACCACTGTATCACTGATCCTCCTCTTCCCACTCCGAGCCCAATCGTCCTTTTCTTCCCCTCTCCTCGCCCATCACCTCCCACACAAGCGGAGGTTGGTGGTGATAAAATGGCCATACAGTGTATCTTATACTCTGTGCTGTCACAGTCAGTCATGTCTCTGTTCATCCTCACTGGAATATTTGACATAATGTTCCTTTACTTTACACAACCTTTCCTCCTTGAGCTTGTTGTGGTATACGTCATTCCTCAGAGGGGCAGTAGTGATCTACAGTGCTGGACATTGTGTTGGTGAGAGAGAGTTTTATTAAGGATGAGTGTGTTGTAAAGCTGGTAGGGCGGTGGAGACACAGACACAGGGATTTAGTAGATTTAGAACAGGGGAACGGCCATTTTAACTCCTAACCTTCACTGAACAAAGAAAATGGGGGGGGGGGGGGGGGGGGGTGTGTGTGTCACAAGTAGTGGGAGAAAGTATCTGTTATCTCTCTCTCTCATATCCTCCCTCTCTCTCCTATCCTCCCTCTTATGCACCCTCCTTCTCTCTCTCATATCCTCCCTCTTATGCACCTTCCTTCTCTCTCTCCTATCCTCCCTATATCTCACCCTCCTTCTCTCTTTCCTATCCTCTCTCTCTCACCCTCCTCTCTCTCCTATCCTCCCTCTCTCTCACCCTCCTCTCTCTCCTATCCTCCCCCTCTCTCTCACCCTCCTTCTCTCTCTCCTATCCTCCCTCTCTCTCACCCTCCTCTCTCTCCTATCCTCCCTCTCTCTCACACTCCTCTCTCTCCTATCCTCCCTCTTATGCACCCTCCTTCTCTCTCTCCTATCCTCCCTATTATGCACCCTCTTCCTCTCTCTCCTATCCTCCCTCTCTCTCCTATCCTCCCCCTCTCTCCTATCCTCCCTCTTATGCACCCTCCTTCTCTCTCTCCTATCCTCCCTCTTATGCACCCTCCTTCTCTCTCTCCTATCCTCCCTCTCTCTCACCCTCATTCTCTCTCTCCTATCCTCCCCCTATCTCACACTCCTCTCTCTCCTATCCTCCCTCTTATGCACCCTCCTTCTCTCTCTCCTATCCTCCCTCTTATGCACCCTCCTTCTCTCTCTCCTATCCTCCTTCTCTCTCACCCTCATTCTCTCTCTCCTATCCTCCCCCTATCTCACACTCCTCTCTCTCCTATCCTCCCTCTTATGCACCCTCCTTCTCTCTCTCCTATCCTCCCTCTTATGCACCCTCCTTCTCTCTCCCCTATCCTCCCTCTCTCTCACCCTCATTCTCTCTCTCCTATCCTCCCCCTATCTCACCCTCCTTCTCTCTCTCCTATCCTCCCTCTGTCTCCATCTTGTGATTCCTAACTTCAGATATAACCCAGCCAATCACACACTAATCACACAGAGTTAACCTGTAGTTCCCATACATCTTTGGCCTCTGTCTCTATTGGCTCTGTGTAATTACATACTAATTACATTATTATAGGCATAACACTCCATGATCCTTAAACCAATCACATTTGTCTTGTATATGTTTTATTCTTTACGCAATCAAACAAGTCTTCTACATTTTTACAACTGAATAGTGTGTATATTGTTTTGTATTCTTGTATGAATATACATGTGGTAAAGTGCATTAGGTCTATCCAAACCACTTCATGTAGAAGGTTTTGTGTGCATTGTGCTAGAGTCTAATTGTTTTGTCTTCCTATCTCAGTGAATGACCTTTGGTTCTTTGGTTCTTATCAAACTCTTCCCAATCTCAATTATCATGACTTGTGAGAGAATGACTCCTGAGGAATTCCCTCTCCACACACAACCTTCAAACAACCTTCAGAGAACATCTGAGACTGAGGCTTTACCTGGGAATGTTTATCTTTAATTGGAATGTATTTCCAAATTGGCCAGAGGGAGATATGTGAGTGAGGAGTGAAGTCCTAAAGTCCTGGAGTTTAAATGAGATCTGAGAATAGGAGGGAGGGAGAGGGTCTGTGGTATGGACTAGATAATAGGGAGGGAGAGGGTCTGTGGTATGGACTAGATAATAGGGAGGGAGAGGGTCTGTGATATGGACTAGATAATAGGGAGGGAGAGGGTCTGTGATATGGACTAGATAATAGGGAGGGAGAGGGTCTGTGATATGGACTAGATAATAGGGAGGGAGAGGGTCTGTGATATGGACTAGATAATAGGGAGGGAGAGGGTCTGTGATATGGACTAGATAATAGGGAGAGAGAGGGTCTGTGATATGGACTAGATAATAGGAAGAGAGAGGGTCTGTGATATGGACTAGATAATAGGGAGGGAGAGGGTCTGTGATATGGACTAGATAATAGGGAGGGAGAGGGTCTGTGATATGGACTAGATAATAGGGAGGGAGAGGGTCTGTGATATGGACTAGATAATAGGGAGGGAGAGGGTCTGTGATATGGACTAGATAATAGGGAGGGAGAGGGTCTGTGATATGGACTAGATAATAGGGAGGGAGAGGGTCTGTGATATGGACTAGATAATAGGGAGGGAGAGGGTCTGTGATATGGACTAGATAATAGGGAGGGAGAGGGTCTGTGATATGGACTAGATAATAGGGAGAGAGAGGGTCTGTGATATGGACTAGATAATAGGAAGAGAGAGGGTCTGTGATATGGACTAGATAATAGGGAGGGAGAGGGTCTGTGATATGGACTAGATAATAGGGAGGGAGAGGGTCTGTGATATGGACTAGATAATAGGGAGGGAGAGGGTCTGTGATATGGACTAGATAATAGGGAGGGAGAGGGTCTGTGATATGGACTAGATAATAGGGAGGGAGAGGGTCTGTGATATGGACTAGATAATAGGGAGGGAGAGGGTCTGTGATATGGACTAGATAATAGGGAGGGAGAGGGTCTGTGATATGGACTAGATAATAAGGAGGGAGAGAGTCTGTGATATGGACTAGATAATAGGGAGGGAGAGGGTCTGTGATATGGACTAGATAATAGGGAGGGAGAGGGTCTGTGATATGGACTAGATAATAGGGAGGGAGAGGGTCTGTGATATGGACTAGATAATAGGGAGGGAGAGGGTCTGTGATATGGACTAGATAATAGGGAGGGATGGATATCTCATGCACACATAAATACACACACATTTAAGTGCGTGCACACAGTAAATGGAGTGTTAGTAGGTTTCAGTGGAAGGGAGAGAGGGGCTGAAATGGGTCTGGGAACAGGCCTGTATCTCATTACATAGGAGTGTGAAAGCCATCAGTCACAATAATATTTAGCACATGTTAACGAAGCGCTAATATCACTGCTGATAATGAAAACCAGAACTGTCTCTCTGTCTATGTCTCTCTCTCTTCTCTGTCCACAACACACCCTCTCCCTCCGTCCCCTCTCCTCTTTCCTCCAGTCCCTCCCTCCATCCCTTCCCATCCTCTCCAGATAATCTGCTTTCACAGAAAGATGGACCATAGGAGCATAGGTTAAAACTTTCACTCTCCTCTCCTTTCTCTCTCTTTCAACTCAGCTCTCCTTTCCCTCTCTCTCGCTCTCTCTCTCTTTCAACTCAGCTCTCCTCCCTCCCTCGCTCTCTCTCTCTCTATCTCTCTCTCTCTCTCTCTCTCTCTCTCTCTCTCTCTCTCTTTAAACTCAGCTCTCCTCTCTCTCTCTATTCTGTCCTCTCCTTCTCCTCTCGCCTGTACATTTGTCACCAGGTTTCTGAATCAGTTTTAAGACGTACACCGAATTAAAATATTGAAGAAGAATTAGAATTGTGTCTTTGGAATGGCAATAAAAAGGACAGGAATTTTGTTCCTATTACTTTTTTTTTACGTGGATAAAGCAGGTGGTTTAATTAGCACAGTATTACTACTGTTTGTGTTTCACATTTATCTAATTATGGTGTGTGTGTGTATCCGTACATGTTCTGCTCCATGAGACAAAGAGGTCTCCTATGACAATGTTTTACTTCCATAGTATTTCCAGGCAGGAGGATAAGCCAATGCAAATGTGTCCTGTAAGGAGAGTAGTTATGTTAGAGGCAAATCAGCCCCACAGTTGCCCGTACTGACACAGTCTTACAGTCTGACACAGCCTGACCCAGTTATAGCCATTGTGGCAGCTCTTCCCTGTCACTTCTGTGGCCAGTAGAACACTTTACAGGAAACTGAGCCTCAATGGACAAATGTCTGCCTGATAAGAGTTTAACAAGATCAATGAGTTGGTCGGTTCTTGTAAACAAATGTATAACAGGCTACAAACACATATCCTCCAGGCTAAAAAGTGGTTGAGTTGACAGTTTCATCATTATACTGTATCAATGTAATTACCTTGTATTATTGTGTCTTGCAGGTTGAATTTTGTTTCCTTTTAAACCAGATTTCAACCACAAATGATGACATGGGTCCAGCTCCACGAGGGGGCAAAAAGGGCTTTGCCACTCAGTTAAAACTTTAGCCCCTTCAGTATTAGTTTTATGTCCCTGTATAAAAAAGCAAAAAAGTGTCAGGTTGACGCAAAATAAGTGTCTCCACTGCGCTGTATCAGCACAATGGACAAAGCATAGCGTGGTGTGTAGGGGGGCTACAGAAAGCCACTGGGGCGGTTAGGTATGACTCCTATGGGTTTCCAGAAAAAGCTGGAAAAAACACTTCTCATCTGTGGTAGGCTAGATGAATAATGTGATAAGCCTCCGCCTGTAATATTCAATTTCTATTTATAAGGGTGGGGCCAAGATTACCATTGAAGCCGCTTCTCTCAACTTTGCCTCACCCCCCCACCACTCCAGAGTTTAGTTAGCTTCTTAGCTAGCTGTAAAAAGTGTTAGTGTTATTAGCCTTAGCCTATTTAGCTAGCGCAAACCAGCTATTCTGCCACTGCCACGATGGATATCAGAAATTGGCTTCGCCAAAGTACCCAAACACAGCCAAAGGAGAAGGTGACACCTGGCTACTGTGTCAATGGTTGTTAAAAGTTGTGACCGCATTGTGAAGTTCCTCTCTGACATCGAATGCACGCGATCGTGCAGCACAGAAGTAAGACTGGAGGCTACAGGGATGCTGAAAGCGGTGACGGACCACGGCTTTGCGTTTACAGCCACAATGCTGGTGCACAGAATCCTCAGTCTTCTCGATCCTCCAAACAAATGACTCCAGGCAAAAGCAATGGATCCTTACACTAGAGTCAAAGTGGTCCGCAGTGCGTTGGAGTTTGTCGAGATGTTAAAATGCGACAGTGAGTTTGAAGCCATTTGGGCACAATGCAGTGTCAGTGGCACTGACTCACCACCAGCTCCAAGCAAACGACAACGTTATGTACGTACAAATTTCCATCAAAATGTGGTGGACAGTACAGTAGGCCAGCAGGACAGAGGAGAAGAGAGTGTAAAATACTGTTCTTCAGCACATTTATTTCTTATTAAAATTTTTATTTAACCTTTATTTAACTAGGCAAGTCAGTTAAGAACACATTCTTATTTACAATGACGGCCTACTTTATATGCTGTCATTGCTGAAATGTCCAAACGATTGTGAGAACGCAACAGCAAACTGGTGGAAGCCTTGTGTGCCCTTAACCCAGAGAGCCAGGACTTTCTAGATGCGAAAAGGTGAAACCACTGCTGAATGTAAACAAAAGAGATTTGGCGGAAGCTGTGTTTATTGTTGCTTGCCAGTTTCTGCAGACACATGGATCGACTTTTGGAGCGTCCACAGCTACATGCGAGAACACATTTTCCACTTTGACAAATGTGTTCATTGAGCACAGAAGAGGCATGCTACACCTGAGGAAAGCACAGCTAATCCAACTGGCATTTGAACATCAAGAAGGCTGCAACTCTTCTGAAAAGGGAAGAAACAATTTAGCTGTTTGTTTTTTATACAAAATCTTGGTGGTAAAGCCATTGGTGTCATTTCAGCAAAAACCTAGGGGCAAAATGACATCCTTAGCCACTAGCCTAAGTTTTCAACGGCCTTGCTTAAGTGTGTAGGGCGCTGTCCATGGTGTTGATACAGCGCAGGGGAGACTTCACACCAACCTGTCACTTCTTTGTTAAAAGCACTCAATGGTCTCAGCATTTGACCTCTTACAGTGCCTTGCGAAAGTATTCGGCCCCCTTGAACTTTGCGACCTTTTGCCACATTTCAGGCTTCAAACATAAAGATATAAAACTGTATTTTTTTGTGAAGAATCAACAACAAGTGGGACACAATCATGAAGTGTAACGACATTTATTGGATATTTCAAACTTTTTTAACAAATCAAAAACTGAAAAGTTGGGTGTGCAAAATTATTCAGCCCCCTTAAGTTAATACTTTGTAGCGCCACCTTTTGCTGCGATTACAGCTGTAAGTCGCTTGGGGTATGTCTCTATCAGTTTTGCACATCGAGAGACTGACATTTTTTCCCATTCCTCCTTGCAAAACAGCTCGAGCTCAGTGAGGTTGGATGGAGAGCATTTGTGAACAGCAGTTTTCAGTTCTTTCCACAGATTCTCGATTGTATTCAGGTCTGGACTTTGACTTGGCCATTCTAACACCTGGATATGTTTATTTTTGAACCATTCCATTGTAGATTTTGCTTTATGTTTTGGATCATTGTCTTGTTGGAAGACAAATCTCCGTCCCAGTCTCAGGTCTTTTGCAGACTCCATCAGGTTTTCTTCCAGAATGGTCCTGTATTTGGCTCCATCCATCTTCCCATGAATTTTAGCCATCTTCCCTGTCCCTGCTGAAGAAAAGCCACCACCATGTTTGACAGTGGGGATGGTGTTATCAGGGTGATGAGCTGTGTTGCTTTTACGCCAAACATAACGTTTTGCATTGTTGCCAAAAAGTTCAATTTTGGTGTCATCTGACCAGAGCACCTTCTTCCACATGTTTGGTGTGTCTCCCAGGTGGCTTGTGGCAAACTTTAAACGACACTTTTTATGGATATCTTTAAGAAATGGCTTTCTTCTTGCCACTCTTCCATAAAGGCCAGATTTGTGCAATATACGACTGATTGTTGTCCTATGGACAGAGTCTCCCACCTCAGCTGTAGATCTCTGCAGTTCATCCAGAGTGATCATGGGCCTCTTGGCTGCATCTCTGATCAGTCTTCTCCTTGTATGAGCTGAAAGTTTAGAGGGACGGCCAGGTCTTGGTAGATTTGCAGTGGTCTGATACTCCTTCCATTTCAATATTATTGCTTGCACAGTGCTCCTTGGGATGTTTAAAGCTTGGGAAATCTTTTTGTATCCAAATCCGGCTTTAAACTTCTTCACGACAGTATCTCGGACCTGCCTGGTGTGTTCCTTGTTCTTCATGATGCTCTCTGCGCTTTTAACGGACCTCTGAGACTATCACAGTGCAGGTGCATTTATACGGAGACTTGATTACACACAGGTGGATTGTATTTATCATCATTAGTCATTTAGGTCAACATTGGATCATTCAGAGATCCTCACTGAACTTCTGGAGAGAGTTTGCTGCACTGAAAGTAAAGGGGCTGAATAATTTTGCACGCCCAATTTTTCAGTTTTTGATTTGTTAAAAAAGTTTGAAATATCCAATAAATGTCGTTCCACTTCATGATTGTGTCCCACTTGTTGTTGATTCTTCACAAAAAAATACAGTTTTATATCTTTATGTTTGAAGCCTGAAATGTGGCAAAAGGTCGCAAAGTTCAAGGGGGCCGAATACTTTCGCAAGGCACTGTATGTTTATTGTGGAGCAAAGAGATATAAGCAGAATTCAATAGAATTGCAATCCAACAACCCAAAATACATACATGTTTCAAGCAGACCACCATAGTCCCTGTGCACAAGAAAGCAAAGGTAACCTGCCTAAATCACTACGACCCCGTAGCACTCATGTCGGTAGCCATGAAGTGCTTTGACAGACTGGTCATGGCTCACATCAACACCATCATCCCGGAAACCCTAGGCCCACTCCAATTCGCATATTGCCCCAGCAGATGACGCAATCTCAATCGCACTCCACATTGACCTTTCCCACCTGGACAAAAGGAACACCTATGTGAGAATTCTGTTCATTGACTACAACTCAACGTTCAACACCATAGTGCCCACAAAGCTCATCACTAAGCTAAGGACCCTGGGACTAAACACCTCCCTCTGCAACTGGATCCTGGACTTCCTGACGGGCCGCCCCCAGGAGGTAAGTGTAGGGAACAACACATCTGCCACGCTGATCCTCAACACGGGGGCCCCTCAGGGGTGCGTGCTTAGTCCCCTCTTGTACTCCCTGTTCACCCATGACTGCATGGCCTAGCACGACTCCAACACCATCATTAAGTTTGCTGACGACACAATGGTGGTAGGCCTGATCACAGACAACAATGAAACAGCCTATAGGGAGGAGGTTAGAGACCTGGCAGTGTGGTGCCAGGACAAAACCTCTACCTCAACGTGAGCAAGACTAAGGACATGATTGTGGACCACAGGAAAATGAGGGCCGAACACACCCCCATTCACATCGACAGGGCTGAAGTGGAGTGGGTTGAAAGTTTCAAGTTCCTTGGTGTCCACATCGCCAACAAACTATCATGGTCCAAACATACCAAGACAGTTGTGAAGAGGGCACGACAACACCTTTTCCCATGGGTCCCCAGATCCTCAAAAAGTTTTGCAGCTGCCCCATCGAGAGCATCCTGGCCGGTTCATCACCACCTGGTATGGCAACTGCTCGGCCTCCGACTGTCAGGCGCTAGAGAGGGTATGTCCTACAGCCCAGTACATCACTGGGTCCAAGCTACCTGCCATATTGGACCTATATACTAGGCGGTCAGAGGAAGGACCAAACAATTGTCAAATACTCCAGTCACCCATGTCATAGACTATTTTCTCTGCTTTCGCACGGCAAGTGCCAAGTCTAGGTCCAAATGGCTCCTCAACACTTTCTACCCACAAGCCTTAAGACGGTTGAACAATTAATCAAAGGGCCACCCGGACTATTTGCATTGACACCCCCACGCTGCTGTTTATTAGCAATGCATAGTCACTTCACCCCTACCTACACATACAAATTACCTTGACTAACCTGTAGCCCAGCACTTTGACTCGGTACCGGTACCCCCTGTATATAGGGACGGCATGTAGCCTAGCCTAGTGTTGGGCCGGTAACCGAAAGGTTGCTAGATTGAATCCCCGAGTTGACAAGGTAGAAATCTGTCGTTCTTCCCCTGAACAAGGGGTAACCCACTGTTTCTAGGCCGTCAGTGTAAATAATAAATTGTTCTTAACTGACTTGCCTAGTTAAATAAAGGTAAAAAAAATAAAGCCTCATTATTTGTATTTGACTTTTGTTTATTTAGTAAATATTTCCTTTAACTCTATTTTTTATAAACTGCATTGTAGGTTAAGGGCTTGTAAGTAAGCATTTCATGTTAAGGTTGTACTTGTCGAATGTGACAAATAAAATTTGATTTGATTTGAAAAGACACCCCTGGGTATAGCTATATAGAAATAGATATATTAAATTATGGTTAACTTGGTAGCCTATTGGTTGTCAGTCGAACTGTATGTATTGGAACATGTTTATGGTAGGCCTGCATTGCTTAATTAGTTACGTGGGTCGAATTTGAAGTTATATGGCAAGACAGCATGGCTGTATCTCACTGCGGTAGGCTGTAGGCTATGTTTTGGTAATTTGCATCGCCAATTGCCTTTTGTTGACTGCGTTTGTTTACTGTTAATATAACTAGCCTAAATAGACATTGTGTCATGCCTTTGTCGTTCTGATATTGTGTTTACTAGGCCTACTGGGTACTGCTGTTTTGTTCTGTTCACATTCATTCGTTCACATTCGCAGTTGTGTCAGAATTCTAAGCAAAACATATTCTTATCGGCAGACTCAGTAGCTTCGGTTTTTCTGATGACTGCCTTGCCTGGTTCACCAACTACTTTGCAGACAGAGTTCAGTGTGTCAAATCGGAGGGCATGCTGTCCGGTCCTCTGGCAGTCTCTATGGGGGTGCCACAGGGTCCAATTCTCGGGCCAACTCTTTTCTCTGTATATATCAATGATGTTGCTCTTGCTGCGGGCGATTCCCTGATCCACCTCTACGCAGACGACACCATTCTGTATACTTCCGGCCCGTCCTTGGACACTGTGCTATCTAACCTCCAAACGAGCTTCAATGCCATACAACACTCCTTCCGTGGCCTCCAACTGCTCTTAAACGACCTAGAATATGTGGACATCTATAAGTACCTAGGTGTCTGGCTAGACTGTAAACTCTCCTTCCAGACTCATATCAAACATCTCAGATCTAAAATCAAATCTAGAATCGCTTTCTATTCCGCAACAAAGCCTCCTTCACTCACACCGCCAAACTTACCCTAGTAAAACTGACTATCCTACCGATCCTCGACTTCGGCGATGTCATCTACAAAATAGCTTCCAATACTCTACTCAGCAAACTGGATGCAGTTTATCACAGTGCCATCCGTTTTGTTACTAAAGCACCTTATACCACCCACCACTGCGACCTGTATGCTCTAGTCGGCTGGCCCTCGCTACATATTCGTCGCCAGACCCACTGGCTCCAGGTCATCTATAGTCTTTGCTAGGTAAAGCCCCGCCTTATCTCAGCTCACTGGCAACACCCACCCGTAGCACGCGCTCCAGCAGGTGTATCTCACTGATCATCCCTAAAGCCAACACCTCATTTGACCGCCTTTCCTTCCAGTTCTCTGCTGCCTGTGACTGGAACGAATTGCAAAAATCGCTGAAGTTGGAGACTTTTATCTCCCTCACCAACTTCAAACATCTGCTATCTGAGCAGCTAACTGATCGCTGCAGCTGTACATAGTCTATGGGTAAATAGCCCATCCAATTTTACCTACCTCATCCCCATACTGTTTATATTCATTTACTTTCCTGCTCTTTTGCACACCAATATCTCTAGCTGTACATGAGCATCTGATCATTTATCACTCCAGTGTTAATCTGCAAAATTGTAATTATTCGCCTACCTCCTCATGCCTTTTGCAATCTTGGCCAGGTCGCAGTTGCAAATGAGAACTTGTTCTCAACTAGCCTACCTGGTTAAATAAAGGTGAAAAAAAAACTGCCATTCAATATTTTTGTTTACATGTATTAATAACTAGGCTACCACTATCAGCATTTAGTTTGCACAGCTGTGTGTATGTCTGCATACACATAGTGTAGTGGGTAGTTCTGTCACGTTTCTTGTCAGAAGGCATGGACCAAAGCGCAGCGTGGTAAATGTTCATGATAAATGTAATACTCAAAACACTCAAACAAAATAACAAAGAGGGAAAACTGAAACAGTCCTGTCAGGTGCAGACACTAAACAGAAAACAACTACCCACAAAACCCAAACAAAAAAGGACAACTTATATATGATCCCCAATCAGAGACAACGATAGACTCTGATTGTGAACCACACCAACATAGAAATAAAGAAACTAGAATGCCCACCCTAGTCACACCCTGGCCTAACCAAAATAGAGAATAAAAGCCTCTATGGCCAGGGCGTGACAGTACCCCCCCACCCCAAAGGTGCGGACTCTGGCCGCAAAACCTGACTCTAAAGGGGAGGGTCCGGGTGGGCATCTCTTCACGGCAGCGGCTCTGGTGCGGGATGTAGACCCCCCTCCGCCCGCAGATCCCTTCGCTTTGGTGGCGGCCCTGGTGCATGGACCTTCACTGGAGGAACCGGGACGCAGATCTAGAATGCCCACCCTAGTCACACCCTGGCCTAACCAAAATAGAGAATAAAAGCCTCTATGGCCAGGGCGTGACACATAGGCTGTTTGTAGTAGTTGAATTACCCATTTGTCAAGCCTACTCCCACTCCCTCCCTCCGTTGCTCGACATCACCGGTCTACTAACCACCGGTCCCGGCAACCCATCATTACACACACCTGCTCCTCATCATTAGGCACACCTGGACTTCATCACTTCCCTGATTACTCCCCCTCTATCTAGCACTCCTTTGTTGTCACCCATTAGGCAGTATTGTTTCTGGTTTATGTTCAGATGCAGCGCTTGTTCCTGTATCCACTCTATGTTTATTCTTATTAAACTCACCGACTGCACCTGCTTCCTGACTCACTGTGTTACACCAATCTTACTTGTAGCTTATATTTCTTCCCAAAACGACCTAACTTTAGTGTGTAGGGTACATTGTGCTGATACAGTGCCACGGAGATAGGCTACAGATTTCCTACCTGTCACTTCAATAGCACTCAGTCAATGGTCTCGGAGTCTCTGCATTTGAACTTTATCTTTATTGTGGTATAATCCGAATTCAATATAATTACAGTGCAAGAACCCTCCACGATTTCAACTGCCCCCTTCGTCACTTTATCTTGGCGCTGGGTCTGGAAGGACAGGGGTTGGTTGAATACAAGTTGAATTTGAATTCACAATTGTTAACAGATCAATCAAATATTTACCAAAATTAAGTATTAATCTGACATCTTTACAACTTTACACACACACACACACACACACACACACACACACACACACACACACACACACACACACACACACACACACACACACACACACACACACACACATACACACACACACACACACACACACACACACACACACACACACACACACACACACACACACACACACACACACACACACACTGAGTGTAGAAAACATTAAGAACACCTGCTCTTTCCATGAGATTGACTGACCGGGTGAATCCAGGTGAAAGCTATGATCCCTTATTGGTGTCACTTGGGGGTTTCTTAATGTTTTGTACACTCAGGGTATATACTGTATAACTATAAATATCCAAACACTCTTAAACCATCATTGACTTTCCTTTGAAGATGTTCAGACCTCCTTCATACCTCTGATGTGGTCATCCTAGTTTATAGTTAATATAAATGTGTTTTATAGTCTTCCAGTAAAGAAGTCATGATCGTTCTCTTTCAGATGGACTGAGAATCCTCCTCACAGGTTTATAGTCCTATGTCTTGTTTGTTTTTCATGTAGTTAATGATCAAATTTATGCACACACTTGTGATGTGAACCTAACTGAGAGGTTTAGGAGATACAGATACGGATCCCAGCTTGGATCCAATAAGAAACATTTCAAATGTTCAAACTGAATGAGAAGAGATTATTCAAACCAAAGAACATGCAAAGTCTTTCATACATGTTCTTTTGTTTGTTTCATTTTATTGACGCACACACACACCGCTGCAGGTCTGTAGCTGATAAAGGTCACATGCAAATCATCAGAAAGTTAACAAGGGGAGAAAGCAGATCCATGCTCAGCTTATTTGGTTAATTCCATTAACCCTGAGTATGGTCTACCGCAAGGTACACGCACATACGCACGCATGCACTCACACACACACACACACACACACACACACACACACACACACACACACACACACCTGCAAAAAAGAAAAAGAGTAATTGTTTCAGACTTCACCCCTATCCCCTCCTCTAGCCCTACTTCATTTCTCTGTTGCGAAGATTTACTTGCTCTTCTTTTCCAGCAGCACCCCCCCTCTCTTTGTGTGAATCCATCTCTATAGTACCCCTACCTCGTTTTCTGAGAGCCCCCGTCCTCTCATGTCACTACACCAATACAGCTGACGGGGGGGGCTCCGCAACGACCTGCTCGCCGGCCTCACCACACACCCCCTCTTCCACCAGACAGCCAGCCGGCCGTGTGTGTGTGTTGGTTTTATCCATAGATTGAAACAGTTTATATGATGTGTGTGTTTCATCCATAGATTCAAACAGTCCCTGTACTTATGTGTGTAACAGGACTGTCTTGAACATTTTATGATTGCAGCTGTGTTCTCTTGATTCACAAGAAAATTAAGTTTACAATCGTTTATGTGAAGAGAAAAACAGAGGTTTAAACAAAACAAAGGTTTGGCCTAATGTGTTCTAGTTGGATAAAAAATACACTTTTTGTTTCACTTAAAGCTTGTGGGAGCAACAAACAGTACATAACCCTTTTTCCATCTAAGGTTAGTGTATTGGACATCAGATACTGTAGCTGTGTTTTTTGTAAACCAAGGAGGTTGTTTGTTACTTCCATCAATTCTCTGTTTAGACCGTCGTTAACTCTCAATCAATCAATCAAACAATCAATCAATTTATCAGGTAGATCATTCTCTCTATGAATCAATCAATTACTTTCCTCAATACTTGTTTAAATTGTTTTCCTTCCTGCAACGTATTGGACATGGTTCAATAAATTAGACTGAAATCTTCAGTAATGTGGGTGTCAGAGTGTGTCAGAGTGGATTCAATGGGACTTCTTAGCCAAAGTGTCTTGTTAGATAACATAGACAAAATACACAGATTTTATTGAAAAGCCATGGATCAGTCTCATGCTAAAAATGCAACTTCATAAAATAAGTCCAGTTAGAGTGATTTCAAGTACCAAAACTCCACACATCCCTGTATTCATTTTCCACGCAAATATTTCTTTATATAACAGTTAGAAGCCATTTTTTAAAGTTTTTGAAGTTGTAAAATACACTGAACAAAGTATACAGTTAACATGTAAAGTGAGCTGAAATAAAAAAATCTCACAAATGGTCGTTAGCACAAAATGCTTATTTCTCTCAAGTGTTGTGCACAAATGTGTTTACATCCCTGTTAGCGACAGGTGTGGCATATCAAGAAACTGATTAAACTGCATGATCATTACACAGGTGCACCTTGTACTGGGGACAATAAAAGGCCACACATGTCTCAAGTTTTGAGGGAGTGGGCAGTTGGCATGCTGACTGCAGGAATGTCCACCAGAGCTGTTGCCAGAGAATAAGCTGCCTACAATGTAGTTTTAAAGAATTTGGCAGTACGTTCAACCGGCCTCACAACCCCAGGCCACGTGTATGGCATTGTGTGGGCGAGTGGTTTGCTGATGTCAACGTTGTTCACAACACCCCATGGTGGGGTTATGGTATGGGCAGGCATAGGCTATGGACAAGGAACATAATTACTTTTTGTTGATGGCAATTTGAATGCACAGAGACATCGTGATGAGATCCTGAGGCCCATTGTCCGGCATTCATCCGCCGCCATCACCTCATGTTTTAGCATGATAATGCACAGCCCCAATCTTTGCAATTCCTGGAAGCTGAACATGTCCTAGTTCTTCCATGGCCTGCATACTCACCAGACATGTCACCTATTGAGCGTGTTTAGGATGATCTGGATTGACGTGTACGACAGCGTGTTCCATTTCCCACCAATATCAAGAAACTTTGCACAGCAATTGAAGAGGAGTGGGACAACATTACACAGTCCACAATCAACAGCCTGATCAAATCAATGTGAAGGAGATGTGTTTGGTTTTCTCATCCACGCCCATACTGTTTTAAAAGTATCTGTGACCAACAGATGTATATCTGTATTCCCAGTTATGTGAAAGCCATAGATTAGGGCCTAATTAATTTATTTCAATTGACTGATTTCTGTAACTCAGTAAAATCTTAGAAATGGTTGCATGTTGTGTTTATATTTTTGTTCAGTGTAGTTGTTTTTACCAGATGTGTGCCCATATGTGTGTGTATAGGTCCTTTTTGAGCAGATACTATATAGAGTTGAGGTGACCATAGGGGCTAGTCTTCCTCGTGTAAACTGAACATATTGTGTGTGTGAATCTGTCTGTCTGTGCTGCAAGCAGTCAGTGATGGATGTGCTGTGTGTGTGTGCTCTGTATAGTGTGTTGTGTGTGTGTGTGTGCTCTGTATAGTGTGTTGTGTGTGTGTGTGTGTGTGCTCTGTATAGTGTGTTGTGTGTGTGTGTGTGTGCTCTGTATAGTGTGTTGTGTGTGTGTGTGTGTGTGCTCTGTATAGTGTGTTGTGTGTGTGTGTGTGTGCTCTGTATAGTGTGTGTGTGTGCTCTGTATAGTGTGTGTGTGTGTGCTCTGTATAGTGTGTTGTGTGTGTGTGTGTGTGCTCTGTATAGTGTGTGTGTGTGTGTGTGCTCTGTATAGTGTGTGTGTGTGTGCTCTGTATAGTGTGTGTGTGTGCTCTGTATAGTGTGTGTGTGTGGTATTCTAACCATGCTGCTTTAACAGCCCCATCGCTCCTTTAGAAAAGGCCTCTGCAGCTGCCTTCTGCCATGTAGCACTGCGGGTTAAATACACACTGACACACACACACACCCCTCCTCCTCTCCTCATCTTCCTCCTCCTCCTCCCCCTCTCATCCATCCAGGGGCAGTAAACTGGTTATCTCTCTCTCTCAGATTCTAATCTGACAGCAGCTCCTGCCTGTTGCCAGGTTACCCCTAGGGGCTCAATCTCCATTTAAATCCCAGCCTGCCCTGCCTACTCGCCCACCCATCAACACCAGCACTGTACCCCCCTACACCCACCCCCTCCAACCCCTGATGCCCCCCTACTGTCTCCGCCCGGCCCTCTGGGGAAAGTCCCCGTCCCTCTCTGACTGAAACCAACACACTGAAACCAACACTCACAGGTTTCAACTGGGACTTCAGCATTGCTCTATAGGTGACAGCAGGTGATACATCAGCTATCGACATCCAGTATGAAATGTATGGTGATATAGCTTTTAGAAATTTGGTGAGATGATGTGCTGTGGGTTTATGGAATGAGTCCTCAGAATTATGGTGTTTTATCTAGAGACAACAGTCCAGCTAGTGGCAGATTGGATAGAAAGGGTAGAACATATGTGAAAAATCTGCCATTTTTAGACCAGTTACACCAGAGCTCTCCAGGTGGCTATAGACACAGAATCCAACCCTAGAAAGGGAGTGCAAGGATGGGGCAGCTCACCAATGGATCTAGGGTCTGACATGGGGAGGTAGGAACAGGAGGATGGCGGTTGAGTGGGCGATGGGCGACGGCAGAGACGAGGCCGGCCGCTAGACGAGGGGGCTATGGCTAGACAGATGTGGGCGGAAGCTAAGGGGGCTAACACTGGTCAGACAGACGGAATGGAGAGATGTAATGGTGAGATATGGCTTCCACTCCTCTAGTCTCCTTCTCCTCCTCTCTCTCTCCTCTCCAGGCCCATGAATGGAGGTCCATTGTGTGGGGTGGGGTGGGGTGGGGGGGGGGGGGGGTCCAGGGGTGTGACCCCTAGCCAGAGGTCACAGGGGAGCAGGGGTGGATGAGAGAGAGGCATAATTGCAGCACAAACACAAAGCCCAGCCCACAAAGAGTGAGAGAGAGAGAGAGCGAGAGAGAGACTCTACACCACAGCCTGCTACAGCCCCACCACACCACCACAGCCAGGCCTAGGGGTGCACCGACCGGGACATGAGAGGCCAGGCAGGGCCAGGGGAAAGGCTGTTGGATAAAAGGGGACATTTCAGAAACGGGTGGATACAGCACTCCCCTTATCAAGATTGGCGCGCCAGTTATGTGACTGCCCCCGCCTGGCTCCGATTGGAGGGGGGCTGGCTTACCTCTTATCTGATGGTGATTGGTTGAGGCCCGTGGGCACAGGAAGTGGCAGCCTTGTTTCCCATGGAGAGGGAGGGGAGAGGTAGAGAGAGTGTTTGTGGGCTATGGGAGCACAGGTCAGTGTGTGAATCTGTCAATTCTGTCCATTTGCATCCCTGTCTTTCTATAGCTCTCTAGACGGCTCTACATCCACATTCTCTTGTACTACACAGCTGCCTGCTTATCTGAGCCATAGACACCCACAGAGGAGAGTCTGCATCCAGTAATACTCATATTACAGTCTATTGGCCTGAGGTGTCCATACACTGCATTCACCACTCAGTTGCCATTTAATTTCATTGAAAAGAGCATATGGATTTGTATACTGAGCTATTGGATGTCAATGAGTCTTTACTGCCACCTGAATCCATTGTGCAGCAGCAGTAGCTGTGTAATAGAAACCAGTATTCCTGCGTATCGGCGGTACTGTCTATTTCTACTGTGGCTCTCTAGTACATCTCTCTTCTATTCAGTGGGAGAGCAGCAGTCATATTCAGTCAATGCATAGAATAGAACGTCATTACTTTATGAATCCATCTGAATGTGAATTCCTATATCCAGAAATAAGTGTATGTCTCAGTGTTTTGTACATGTATGTAAACATTGCTTTATGAGACATGTACTTTTAGGCTCACCAATAAGCCCTAATGTTGATAATGTATTTATTTTACAAGTCCATTAAGAACAAACTCTTATTTACAATGACGGCCTACTCCGGCCAAACCCAACGACGCTGGGCCATTTGTGCACCACCCTATGGGACTCCCAATCACGACCAAATGTGAGGCAGCCTGGATTTGAACAGTGACACCTCTTGCACTGACACCTCTTACTGTGCCACTCGGGAGCATGTGTTTGTTGGCTTTCTGTGTGTGCTTAGTTTTAATTTTTTTAGTTTTAATTTTAATTTTAATTTTTCAGTTGGAGAAAATTCTGTCTTTCTTCAGTCTTGCTTCATGTTCTTTCTCACCAGTCTAAAACAGTGCATTTAGAACAGTCGATGTGTCACGGTCGTCCTCCTCTTCGTCTGAAGAGGAGAGGCGAAAAGGATCAGAGGACCAATATGCGGCGTGGTAAGTGTCCATGGTAAATCTTTAATAACGAAAGACTGAACACTATACAAGAGAGTAACAAAACAATAAACCAAATTCGACCGTGAAGCTACAAAATGAGACCTGTGCTGAAACAAGCCACTAACATAGACAATCACCCACAAACAAACAGTGCAACCCAGGCTACCTAAGTATGATTCTCAATCAGAGACAACTAATGACCTGCCTCTGATTGAGAACCATACTAGGCCGAAAACATAGAAATGCCCCAAAACATAGAAAAACAAACATAGACTGCCCACCCAACTCACGCCCTGACCATACTAAATAAATACAAAACAACGGAAATAAAGGTCAGAACGTGACAGTACCCCCCCCCAAAGGTGCGGACTCCGGCCGCAAAACCTTGACCTATAGGGGAGGGTCTGGGTGGGCGTCTGTCCGCGGTGGCGGCTCTGGCGCGGGACGCGGACCCCACCTCATCATTGTCTTAGTCCGCCTTATTGTCCGCCTCCGTGGCTTTCTCAGCATGACCACCCCTCTCAATGACCCCACTGGACAGAGGGGCAGCTCGGGACAGAGGGACAGCTGCTCGGGACAGAGAGACAGCTGCTCGGGACAGAGAGACAGCTGCTCGGGACAGAGGGGCAGCTGCTCGGGACAGAGGGGCAGCTGCTCGGGACAGAGGGGCAGCTGCTCGGGACAGAGGGGCGGCAGCGGCTCTGGGCAGGCGGGGGGCTCCGGCAGCGGCTCCGGGCAGGCGGGGGGCTCCGGCAGCGGCGCCGGACAGGCGGGGGGCTCCGGCAGAGGCGCCGGACAGGCGGGAGGCTCCGGCAGAGGCGCCGGACAGGCGGGAGACTCCGGCAGAGGCGCCGGACAGGCGGGAGACTCCGGCAGAGGCGCCGGACAGGCGGGAGACTCCGGCAGAGGCGCCGGACAGGCGGGAGACTCCGGCAGAGGCGCCGGACAGGCGGGAGACTCCGGCAGAGGCGCCGGACAGGCGGGAGACTCCGGCAGAGGCGCCGGACAGGCGGGAGACGCCGGCAGAGGCGCCGGACAGGCGGGAGACTCCGGCAGAGGCGCCGGACAGGCGGGAGACTCCGGCAGAGGCGCCGGACAGGCGGGAGACTCCGGCAGAGGCGCCGGACAGGCGGGAGACTCCGGCAGAGGCGCCGGACAGGCGGGAGACTCCGGCAGAGGCGCCGGACAGGCGGGAGACGCCGGCAGAGGCGCCGGACAGGCGGGAGACTCCGGCAGAGGCGCCGGACAGGCGGGAGACTCCGGCAGAGGCGCCGGACAGGCGGGAGACTCCGGCAGAGGCGCCGGACAGGCGGGAGACTCCGGCAGAGGCGCCGGACAGGCGGGAGACTCCGGCAGAGGCGCCGGACAGGCGGGAGACTCCAGCAGAGGCGCCGGACAGGCGGGAGACTCCGGCAGCGGCGCCGAACAGGCGGGACCACCTGCAGGGAGGAGACAGAGAGACAGCCTGGTGCGTGGGGCTGCCACAGGAACCACCAGGCTGGGGAGCCCTTCAGGAGGCTTGGGGTTAGGAGGAGGCACCTGAAGGACCGGGCTGTGGGGGAGCACTGGAGCTCTGGTGCGCAACCTTGGCACCACTTCCCCAGGCTGGATAACCACTCTAGCCCGGACCCTCCAGAGTGCAGGCACAGGTTGAACCGGGCTGTGGGTAAGCACGGGAGATCTAGTGCTTACTACACGCACCTCTCCCTTAGGCTCCATTCCCACATTCGCCCGGCACGAGCGGAGCGCAGGCAGAGGACGCACTGCACCCTCCCAGCGCCCCGGAGACACAGCACGCAGAGCCGGCGCAGGATACCCTGGACCAAAACTGCGTACCGGCGACCAGACCCGCTGAGCAGGCACCATACGCCCTGGCTCGATGCCCGCACTCGCATGACACTCTCGGGGGGCTGTCCTATAGCGCACCGGGCTATGGACACGTACTGGCGACACCATGCGCTTAACCGCATAACACGGTGCCTGCCCAGTATCGCACTGCTTATAATAAGCACGAGGGGTGAGCGCAGGTCTGCTACCTGGCTTAGCTCCACCCCTCGTGTGCCCCCCCCCAAAAAAATTTTGGGGCTGTCTCTCGTACCTGTCGCACTGACGTGCTGCCTCCTCATATCGCCGCCGCTCAGCTTTCGCTGCCTCCAGCTCTGCTTTGGGGCGGCGATATTCCCCAGCCTGTGCCCAGGGTCCCTCTCCGTTCAGTATCTCCTCCCATGTCCAGGAGTCCCGTGATACCGGCCGCTGTTGTTGTTGCTGCTGCTGTCGTCGCTGTTTTCTACCACGCCGCTTGGTCCTTGGTTGGTGGGTGATTCTGTCCGCGGTCGTCCTCCTCTTCGTCTGAAGAGGAGAGGCGAAAAGGATCAGAGGACCAATATGCGGCGTGGTAAGTGTCCATGGTAAATCTTTAATAACGAAAGACTGAACACTATACAAGAGAGTAACAAAACAATAAACCAAATTCGACCGTGAAGCTACAAAATGAGACCTGTGCTGAAACAAGCCACTAACATAGACAATCACCCACAAACAAACAGTGCAACCCAGGCTACCTAAGTATGATTCTCAATCAGAGACAACTAATGACCTGCCTCTGATTGAGAACCATACTAGGCCGAAAACATAGAAATGCCCCAAAACATAGAAAAACAAACATAGACTGCCCACCCAACTCACGCCCTGACCATACTAAATAAATACAAAACAACGGAAATAAAGGTCAGAACGTGACACGATGTACGAACGTTTTTTATGGGACAGTTTGTATGTGTCTAAACTCATGTAGACAAAGTATGCAAGGAGGTTTTTTTTCATAATATCTCTGGGGTAAAAGCTCATATTTTATTTTTCTTGATATCAGTGTGATGGTTGGATTAGTATGTAATGCCCGATTGGTTGGCCAAAGCCACCCAGAGACACACACAGCTCTGATGGATCACTGTTTAAAGCAGAGGTGCCTGTGGAGGAGAGGTGGAGGAAAGGGAAGAGCACTGCATGTGTGTGTGTGTGTGTGTGTGTGTGTGTGTGTGTGTGTGTGTGTGTGTGTGTGTGTGTGTGTGTGTGTGTGTGTGTGTGTGTGTGTGTGTGTGTGTGTGTGTGTGTGTGTGTGTGTGTGTGTGTGTGTGTGTGTGTGTGTGCTCAAATCTTTTTTCTCCTATAGAGCTCAATTTTTATGGAATGGTCTGCCTACCCATGTGAGAGACGCAGACTAGATCTCAACCTTTAAGTCTTTATTGAAGACTCATCTCTTCAGTAGGTCCTATGATTGAGTGTAGTCTGGCCCAGGAGTGTGAAGGTGAACGAAAAAGCACTGGAGCAATGAACCGTCCTTGCTGTCTCTGCCTGGCCGGTTCCCCTCTCACCACTGGGACTCTCTGCCTCTAACCCTATTACAGGGGCTGAGTCACTGGCTTACTTGTGCTCTTCCATGCCGTCCCTAGGAGGGGTGCGTCACTTGAGTGGGTTGAGTCACTGACGTGATCTTCCTGTCCGGGTTGGCACCCCCCCTCGAGTTATGCCGTGGCGGAGATATTTGTGGGCTATACTCAGCCTTGTCTCAGGATGGTAAGTTGGTGGTTGAAGATATCCCTCTAGTGGTGTGGGGGCTGTGCTTTGGCAAAGTGGGTGGGGTTATATCCTGCCTGTTTGGCCCTGTCCTGGGGTATCGTCAGACGGGGCCACAGTGTCTCCCGACCACTCTTGTCTCAGCCTCCAGTATTTATGCTGCAGTAGTTTATGTGTCGGGGGCTAGGGTCAGTCTGTTATATCTGGAGTACTTCTCCTGTTTAATATGGTGTCCTGAGTGAATTTAAGTATGCTCTCTCTAATTCTCTCTCTTTCTCTCTTTCTCTCTCTCACTTTCTCTCTCTCTCTCGGAGGACCTGAGCCCTAGGACTATGCCTCAGGACTACCTGGCCTGATGACTCCTCCTCCACCTGGCTGTGCTGCTGCTCCAGTTTCAACTGTTCTGCCTGCGGCTATGGAACCCTGACCTGTTCACCGGACGTTCTACCTGTCCCAGCCCTGCTGTTTTTAACTCTATAAAGACAGCAGAAGCGGTAGAGATACTCTGAATGATCTGGACTGGCCACCCCTCATAGCCGGGTTTATCTCTAGGTTTCTTCGCAGGTTCTGGCCTTTCTAGGGAGTTTTTGTTAGCCACCTTGCTTCTACACCTGCATTGCTTGCTGTTTGAGGTTTTAGGCTGGGTTTCCGTACTGACTTATAAATACATTTGATTGAAATTTGATTGAAATCCATTTTGGAATACTGACTGTCCAAATAGCAAGTTACAAGTGACCAAACCAGATTTGTGTGTGTTCAGACAGCAGTCATTTGCTGACATGGCTAAGTAAGTTGTCCAAGTAATGGCCGGTGGTGGAGCTCGTGCTCCCTATCACTCAGAAGTTATTTAGCAAGCTAAGGTGACAACATGGCCTGCAATGGACGTTTCCCAGTTGCTTTGAATGTTCAAAATCACAGTGTATGAACACTTTTATGTCCTCAAAGGATAAGATGATCCAACTTTGAAAACTAGTCCTTTTTGGCTAGCTGAATAAGTCAAAAAGCTAGCTAGCTGTTTAACGTTCTAGCACATTCACTAATCTGTTTGTAAACAGATAAAAAGCTAGTTAGGTTCCACATGTTCTTGTTAAACTGTCAACAGAGTAGCTAGCAAGCAACAAGATATGTCAAATAACAGTCTAAAAACGATTTGAGGGCAAATAAATCAAATTTGACTGTTCAGACACAAGCCTCATGCACCAGCTATGAAGGTGGTTTGAAATGGCTTGAAATATCTGATTCCATGTTCTTTTTGGCTGTTCAGGCTGCAGGAAAAATAACACATTTGAATCGGATATGCAAAATAATTGGATTTGAGCCACTTCAAACTGCCGGTGTGAACAAGGCTTTAGAATGAGAGAAAGAGTTAGTGTGTGTATCATCACTCCCTTTCCTCTCCTACCTCCAGCAGCTGTAATTCAGCCTTGTATCCCAAAGAGGAGTTTCCTGAACATGTTGTCATCGACAGGGGAGGACGCTCACTATAAACTATGTATGTGCAGAGGGGGGAGAGCAAGAGAGAAGACGTGTGTGTGTGTGTGTGTGTGTGTGTGTGTGTGTGTGTGTGTGTGTGTGTGTGTGTGTGTGTGTGTGTGTGTGTGTGTGTGTGTGTGTGTGTGTGTGTGTGTGTGTGTGTGTGTGTGTGTGTGTGTGTGTCTGTGTGTGTGTCTGTGTGTGTGTCTGTGTGTGTGTGTCTGTGTGTCTGTGCGTGTGTGGTGTGAGTGTTTGTGTGTGTGTGTTTTTGGTTTTACTATCCTTATTGGGTCCAGAAGTCTTCACAAGGATAGTAAAACAAGGAACATTCGGACAAGTGGGGACATTTCACCGGTCCCCAAAAGGAAATAGTGTGTGTGTGTACCTTGCGGTAGACCATGCTCTAGCCCTGGCGTCCATGGCTGGTTTGTGGTGCCACGGTTCTAAAGCTGTTATTCTCTCTTTCCAGCTTCTCTCTCTCTCTCTCTCTCTCTCTCTCTCTCTCTCTCTCTCTCTCTCTCTCTCTCTCTCTCTCTCTCTCTCTCTCTCTCTCTCTCCCCATCTCTCTCTCTGTCTCTCTCTCTCACACACACACAGCCAGGATCCGCTGGCCAGAGACACTACTGAAGTCTACTGGCTCATCAAGTACCAGTCTATGTGTGAGTGTGTGTTTGTGTGTGTCTGCCTGAAGGTACGGACGGCTCATTCCATGGATTAGTGTGTAAGTCTGTATGTCGTGTGTGTGAGAGCGTGCTCGGTAAATCTGAAACCTTTGGGTTGCCGCCGGGCATCGTGGGCCGGCGGTACTCCACCTGGCTGACTGATGCAGGTCTGTTTGAAGTCTGGTCCGGGAGAATGAGACCCATTCATGATCCCCCCTCATCTCCTCTTCACCCCCCCAATCCCACCTCTCATACAATCCCCCCTCCACTCTGTTAACAACTGAAATGCTACACTGCCTCTGCTCATAGTGGGGGTGTGGGCTGGAGAGTTTGGGGGGATGACAGAAAGAGGAATATGATAAAATAATCTGAGAAGGATGTTTGGAGGTGAGGAGGAATGAGGGAGGAGAGGATATGATTGTGAATGAGGAGCATACTAGGATCTTCAATGATGTTCAGATACAGTTACTATTGTCAGTACAGTGCAATGTATAGGTGTACTCTATATGTCTGAGATTAGATGTGTGTTCATTCAGGTACAGTGCCTTGCGAAAGTATTCGGCCCCCTTGAACTTTGCGACCTTTTGCCACATTTCAGGCTCCACTTCATGATTGTGGGACACAATCATGAAGTGGAACGACATTTATTGGATATTTCAAACTTTTTTAACAAATCAAAAACTGAAAAATTGGGCGTGCAAAATTATTCAGCCCCCTTAAGTTAATACTTTGTAGCGCCACCTTTTGCTGCTATTGCAGCTGTAAGTCACTTGGGGTATGTCTCTATTAGTTTTGCACATCGAGAGACTGACATTTTTTCCCATTCCTCCTTGCAAAACAGCTCGAGCTCAGTGAGGTTGGATGGAGAGCATTTGTGAACAGCAGTTTTCAGTTCTTTCCACAGATTATCGATTGGATTCAGGTCTGGACTTTGACTTGGCCATTCTAACACCTGGATATGTTTATTTTTGAACCATTCCATTGTAGATTTTGCTTTATGTTTTGGATCATTGTCTTGTTGGAAGACAAATCTCCGTCCCAGTCTCAGGTCTTTTGCAGACTCCATCAGGTTTTCTTCCAGAATGGTCCTGTATTTGGCTCCATCCATCTTCCCATCAATTTTAACCATCTTCCCTGTCCCTGCTGAAGAAAAGCAGGCCCAAACCATGATGCTGCCACCACCATGTTTGACAGTGGGGATGGTGTGTTCAGCTGTGTTGCTTTTACGCCAAACATAACGTTTTGCATTGTTGCCAAAAAGTTCAATTTTGGTTTCATCTGACCAGAGCACCTTCTTCCACATGTTTGGTGTGTCTCCCAGGTGGCTTGTGGCAAACTTTAATGGATATTTTTAAGAAATTGCTTTCTTCTTGCCACTCTTCCATAAAGGCCAGATTTGTGCAATATACGACTGATTGTTGTCCTATGGACAGAGTCTCCCACCTCAGCTGTAGATCTCTGCAGTTCATCCAGAGTGATCATGGGCCTCTTGGCTGCATCTCTGATCAGTCTTCTCCTTGTATGAGCTGAAAGTTTAGAGGGACGGCCAGGTCTTGGTAGATTTGCAGTGGTCTGATACTCCTTCCATTTCAATATTATCGCTTGCACAGTGTTCCTTGGGATGTTTAAAGCTTGGGAAATCTTTTTGTATCCAAATCCGGCTTTAAACTTCTTCACAACAGTATCTCGGACCTGCCTGGTGTGTTCCTTGTTCTTCATGATGCTCTCTGCGCTTTTAACGGACCTCTGAGACTATCACAGTGCAGGTGCATTTATACGGAGACTTGATTACACACAGGTGGATTGTATTTATCATCATTAGTCATTTAGGTCAACATTGGATCATTCAGAGATCCTCACTGAACTTCTGGAGAGAGTTTGCTGCACTGAAAGTAAAGGGGCTGAATAATTTTGCACGCCCAATTTTTCAGTTTTTGATTTGTTAAAAAAGTTTTAAATATCCAATAAATGTCGTTCCACTTCATGATTGTGTCCCACTTGTTGTTGATTTTTCACAAAAAAATACAGTTTTATATCTTTATGTTTGAAGCCTGAAATGTGGCAAAAGGTCGCAAAGTTCAAGGGGGCCGAATACTTTCGCAAGGCACTGTATGTTCCTGCATACGTTTAGTATGTACGTGCCTGTGTGTCTGTGAATATGAGAGTATAGGTTACACTCCCCATGTCGGTGATATCAGAGCGATCAGATGCTGATGGACAGACCCTAGGTCAGTTCCTGGCCCTGTCACCAGGCTTTGTCAGTGGGATTACTCTGCTGGAATGTGGCCTGGGACAGGCAGACAGACAGACAGACAGACAGACAGACAGACAGACAGACAGACAGACAGACAGACAGACAGAGAGATAGGCACACTCCCCCTCAAACCCTCTCATCCTTTCTTTCTCTGCCTACGTCTGTTGGTTTCTATGTCCATCTGTCTCTATGTCCATCTGTTAGTCCGTTCACCCGTCTGTCTCTATGTCCATCCGTTAGTCCGTCCACGCGTCTGTCTCTATGTCCATCCGTTAGTCCGTCCACCCGTCTCTCTCTATGTCCATCCGTTAGTCCGTCCACCTGTTTGTCTCTGTCTTTGTCTCTGTCTGTGTCTCTCTCTCCTCATCCCACCTCACCGTCTCTCTCTCACAATGGCCTGCGTAACCATTCTTCTTATTTTCCTCTATTTACCTCTCTGTTTGTCTGTCTCAGTCTCTCTCTCTTCACTCTCCCTTTCTTTCTTCCAATCTTGCTATCCCTCACTCTCGACTTTTCCTCCACATGAATAACAGGAAACGACTATCCTCTCCTCTCCAAATGGGTAGAGAGAAAGAGAGAGAGGGAGAGAAAGGGCGAAAGGGGGTGATTTAACATGGGAACGAGAGGCCAGGCATTTCCTTTGATTCTTCTGCTCAGTATTTGTCTCCTTCTCTGTCTGATTTATTGGGTTTAGGGTCCATTCTCAAATCTGTCACATGTGCCTCGGTATTCCATGGTATTCCCATTTCCCTGTGGATGGACTATCAGGGCCGTCACATTACCTAATCCTTACCTATTCCTTAGAAGGACTATCCTTTCCAATCCGTTTCGGAACACATGTACAATAATGTTTTCTAAGAAATAAACTCCATTTCTCTACCTACCTATACACCCCCTATCATGGCACCTCTGCCTCTCTTTCTCTTTCTCTCTCTCTCTCTCTCCATCTCACTCACTCACTCACTCACTCACTCACTCTCTCTCTTTCTTTCTCTCTGTCCACCTCTCTGATTGTTATCGCCAGTTAGCTGATTGCTTCCTTTAGAGTTTAGGATCTGTCCTCTCTCAGTTTGATACTGTTTATGTTTATATATACCTTAGCCAAACAGTAAAGCATCCTGAGACCATTCATGTGTGGGGTTGCTTCTCAGCTAAGGGAGTGGACTCACTCACAATTTTGCCTAAGAACACAGCCATGAATAAAGAACGGCACCAACACATCCTCCGAGAGCAACTTCTCCCAACCATCCAGGAACAGTTTGGTGACGAACAATGCCTTTTCCAGCACGATGAAGCACCATGCCATAAGGCAAAAGTGACAAGTAAGTGGCTCGGAGAAACAAAACATTGATGTTTTGGGTCCATGGCCAGGAAACTCCCCATTGCGCGAGTGAGTTTCTTTCTGTTTTGTACAAGATACTTCTGAGGCTGCAGAGGTATGAAGTATTAAATGTTCCAATAAAAAGCATCCTGTGGGATGAGCATTCTGTCTTCTTGCTTAGTCACCTGATCTTGGCAAAGTGAGCACACACATACACACATCATCATCCTAACTTCCTGTGTTAGCGTGTTGCGATGACACCTCCAACCCTCCCACTCCACCTCCCCAGCCCTGGATACAATATCCATCAGCCTCCCTGTCCCTTTACTTTACCCACTTCCACTCCCTTAACACCCCCCCACTCAACCCCCACGGGGTAACCAGAGCACCCCAGGCCCTCCTGGCCCCCCAGACACCCTCTGGAACTGGCACAGTCCTGCTCAACTCCAGCTCCCTGATTTGATTTTACTCCTCCAATTGAATCTTTCACTGAAACAAGCACCCTTAAACACACACACACACACACACACACAAACACACACACACACAAACGCGCATGCGTTCGCTCACTCGCTGGCCAGTGAAACCTCACTTAGTTGTCTTGTTTACACCATGACCCTTGGTCCCAGTAAAAACTGCTAATAGGAGCAAATTACTGCCAACAACTTGGAAATATCAAGTGGCTGACTGCTCAACCATAATGCTATTAGCTGCCGGCCAATCTAATAACAGCCCTGAGAGAGGTCTGGGAGGGAGGGCAGGGGGTGAGCTGGGAGGAAAGAGGGAGAGTGGGGTCAAATAGCCCTCGGGAGGTGGGGAGGTTGGGGGTGGAGGGTACCTGCCTTTTTGGATGCTAACTGTCACTGTTAGTGTGTAATGTAATATGGAGAGTGCCGTGGGGTAGAGTGGCCACCATCCTGCTCTCCGGACAGGCTCTTTAGCAGGGAAGTGATCAGATCACCGCTGCCTATTAGCAAATGGAATGGCCAGGTGACAGAACCCACACTCTCTCTCTCTCTCTCTCCCTCTCTCTCTCTCTCTCTCTCTCTCGCTGTCACTCTCTCTGTCTCTCTCTATCTCTCTCTGTCTCTCTCTCTCTCTCTCTCTCTACCCCTCTTTGTCACTCCATCTGTCTCCCTCTGTCTACGTAAGTCTCTTAACTATTACCATAATCATTCCAAAACTCCCAGGAGTGATTTACTACTCATACTTTCAGTAGTACTACAATGAAACCAGATAGACAGAGTAGTGGATGTGAAAACAATATGAATATTCCTCCAGTACTCAGTACTCCAGGACAGTGTGCGAATGACATGGTCCATTAGGACACCTCAGTGTGTCAGGTGATGGTGTAATGGTGTTAGATTCCTGCTGAGTTCTGTCGGAGGTCTGTTTGTTATGGTTGTGCTGGTTAAGAGTCATTAGGTTGTCAGTGACCCGAGGGTCAGTTATAGCATGGCTCACAGCCTGTCAGGTCAACTTTGTTTGACTTCTGGAAACATAAGAAAGTCAGTAACTCAAAGCAGGCCTGTTAATCAACGTTAATTCAGGTTTGATGTAGTCATATTTCTCTCTCTCTCGTGCTACTCCCCCTCTCTTTTAACCTTTATTACCGTGCCCCACTCTCTCGTTCCCTGTCCCTGCCCCCTCCTCTCCTTCTCTCCTCAACTTCCTCTCCCGCCTCCCCTCTCTGTCTCCCTGTGGTACTCTGTCCTCTTGGCTTCATTACCCCCCTCCCAACCCCTGCACGCCCCAGGCATCCCAAACTTCATTTACACAGATCTGTTTAGCCAGCACAGGAAGCAACCCTCTCCCTTAACAAAATTAGCTGTCCGGCCAGCGAATGGGCCGCAGGGCTGGTCTGCAGGGACCAATCACGGAGGGTCTAGGCTGTACCACTTTTCACTTGCGAGCGGGGATCATGGTCCCTAAGTGCTGAGCTCCAGCCGGTTCCACCACTGCACCCCTGTGTCGTGGGGACTTGGACCGGTCTGAAAGCTCACCTCTAACCAGGGAAGCATGAATAAAGACCATTACAGTTTTTTATTTATATAAGCATGATGATAATGTTAATGATAAGGTGGGTAATGATAGGATGTTAATGCACTGAGTGCTGCTCTAACAGACTCGTGTGTGGCTTTGCCCTGATCCATATCTTGCCGGCGCCTCAGTAATTTGGCTCTGAAGTTTGACCCATTACTCTGCCCTCTGTGTTTCCTCTTTCCTCCCTTTCCTTTTATCCTCCCTTCATCCCTCCATTCATCCCTCCCTTCATCCCTCCATTCATCTCTCCATTGCCTCTCTCTCGTCTCTGTAAGGGCTTCTCCCAGCGTTGGAGATCAGACCTTTTGTCAGAGGTGGAGGTCACACATAACAATAACAATCTCTTTTGCATGATTGACTTCACAAAGTTGTAACTCAGTAAACAGATTCGGTATTGGCCTAGACTTCCACCCTGGCTGTCTCTGTAGGTCTGTAACTCTGTGGTAGGAGATAGCTAAGAGACGCTGTGGCTCCCATTGGTTCCTGTTTAATATTCCAGTGTTGTATGGGGGTCTCAAGAGGAGCGTGAGTCCACTTACACATCACCATAGCCCCATAGGCCCCCGACACCACCTCCTCCTCCATCCCAAATCTGTTTCTGTATGCGTCAGGGGCTCTGGAGGGGAAACTCTGTGTGATATCTCTCTCTCCTCCCTCGTTCCAATCACCTCTCTCTCCATGCCCTCTGCACAGGTAATTAACTTCTCCTCTCCTCCCCCCATCCATATCCCCATCCACCCTCCTACCTTCTGCTCCTTATCTGGGCTCCTTTGAAACACTTAAAACTATCAGCCTCTCTCTCTCTCTCTCTCTCTCTCTCTCCTTCCTCCTGCGTTAATTCTCCTGAATGAAGGTAGGGAATAGTTTGAGACTTTAATCCCAGACGCCTTCCTTTCTCTATCTCCCTCTTTCCTCCACTCCCCTACTCTTCCTTTGACTCACCCCCAATTTGTCCCTCGTCCTTACCTTTTCTTAACTGGAAAGACGACCTACATAAATTCTTCTTTTTCTCCTTGGTTTTAGAGAGAGACTTAAGAGAGAGATTGGATTCATTAAACCTGTTATCCTGATCCGTGAAAGACAGAAGCTTGATCCTTTTACACTCCATCCTGATTATGACTACACTTAAGACTGAACATACACACACACACACACACACAACAAAGGTGAGATGAGCTAAGAGAGGTTAAATCTCTGACTTTAAGCACACAGAGGGCTTAAAAAAAGAGATAGTAATGACTTTTTCTTTCACTAGGGCTCATTTGTATTGAAACCCTGTTCCTCGTCTGTTGCACAGTAGAAGAGACCACAGTGAGGTCACAGCTCTGAGAACAGCACCAGGCCTGCACCACACAAAGACATACAGAACAAGAGATAGAGAGAGTCAATGAGAAAAAGAAAAGAGGAGATACAGAAAGAGAGAGATCTCACCCCTCTCTTGTGAAGAATAGATACCTAGTGACTGATACACTCTCTGTTCTCCATGGCAAACGCCATCTTGTGATTTCATTTGGAGTGTGTGCCTCTGAGGTAATGAGCAGAGGGTTAACGTGACCGAACAGAGAACACAGAGGAGGGTACGATCCCTAAAGCGATAATCACTGTCAGAATTAACACACACTGATAATGGTGACACACTACTCTGATTAAATGTAAGAGGAATTAAAGAAGGCGGATATCTAGGCTCTCTCTTTATCCCTTGCCCTCTCTCTCTCTCTCTCTCTCTCTCTCTCTCTCTCTCTCTCTCTCTCTCTCTCTCTTTCTGCCACCCGTCTCTTTATGTATCCTTGGCTGACTCCTGGTGTGTGGCGGTCCTGCCAAGTCAGGGGTCACAGTGTTAGATCAGTTGTGTGGGTGGTGGAAGGATTTGTTTCAGATCGTGAGTGGCGAGGCAAGGAGAGAGGGACAAGCTGAGGAAGTCTCTGTATCAGGGGTCTCTGTTAGGGTTCAAGGGAAGGAAGATACCTCCAACATCCTTCTGTTCTTTTACCATTGACCTGTGAGAATCAATTTGTTCATAAAAAACAAAAGCCAATGACTCATTCAGTGCTGCAGTCCAGAGTGATTTTAGTCTTCAAAGATCTGCAATAACAGTTAATATAATAAAAGATAAGATTCAATAATTTAAGATAATGATAAAATTATTTTTCATCACTTTTATCTTATCACAACATATACTACCGTATACTGTATTTAACAGTAAATGTGTAAACATTGTAAAACTATACATTTCCGTGAAAATTGGCGGATGAACCGTTTTTACACATTTACCGTAACATACACGCATCTCAAGTACAAATATAAAATCAAAACCTATATTCCTTCCCATTTCTTTCCCACTTCTCTCTATCCCTCTGCTGATCTCCTCTGGCTGCATCGTGTTGCTGTGACAAAGCCATACATATCTCTCCTCTTCTTACACCTCTTTCTATAGTGGGCAGACAAAGGAGTCACACGCACCCTCTATACAGACCTCAGCCTCACTACAGTTCACTCTTCCACACCCAGCAGCCCTGCTGCAGTACTTCCCTGACAGGGCCACTGGCCCCACTGTTAGGGTGGTTTAACCTAGACATAAGAGCCTGGTCAAGAAACAACCCCTAGGCACTTCATGTAGATCTGAAATAATTGAATAGTGTAACAATATGGCAGTAGCTTTAACTTGTCCTCTTATAGGATTGGTGACATTTCAGCCACATTGCGTATACTTATCCTATCCCTTCAGAACCAACCAAGTGCCTAGGGGTTGCTACAGTGGTGTGCGAAAGTATTCACCCCCCTTGGCATTATTCCTATTTTGTTGCCTTGCAACCTGGAATTAAAATGGATTTTGGGGGGGGGGGGGGTTGTATCATTTGATTTACACAACATAGAAAACTTAAGTGTGCATAACTATTCACCCCCCCCCCAATGTCAATACTTTGTAGAGCCACCTTTTGCAGCAATTACAACTGCAAGTCTCTTGGGGTATGTCTCTATAAGCTTGGCACATCTAGCCACTGGGATTTTTGCCCATTCTTCAAGGAAAAACTGCTCCAGCTCCTTCAAGTTGGATGGGTTCCGCTGGTGTACAGCAATCTTTAAGTCATACCAGAGATTCTCAATTGGATTGAGGTATAGGCATTGACTAGGCCATTCCAATACATTTAAATGTGTCCCCTTAAACCACTCAAGTCTTGCTTTATCAGTATGCTTAGGGCCATTGTCCTGCTGGAAGGTGAACCTCCGTCCCAGTCTCAAATCTCTGGAAGACTGAAACAGGTTTCCGTCAAGAATTTCCCTGTATTTAGCACCATCCATCATATCTTCAAATCTGACAGATGAAAAACATCCCCGCAACATGATGCTGACACCACCATGTTTCACTGTGGGGATAGTGTTCTCGGGGTGATGAGAGGTGTTGGGTTTGCGCCAGACGTAGTGTTTTCCTTGATGGCCAAAAATCTACATTTCTGTCTCATCTGACCAGAGTACCTTCTTCTATATTTTTGGGGAGTCTCTCACATGCCTTTTGGCGAACACCAAATGTATTTGCTTATTTTCTTCTTTAAGCAATGGTTTTATTCTGGACACTTCTGTAAAGCCCAGCTCTGTGGAGTTTACGGCTTAAAGTGGTCCTATGGACAGATACTCCAACTTCCACTGTGGAGCTTTGCCGCTCCTTCAGGGTTATCTTTGGTCTCTTTGTTGCCTCTCTAATTAATGCCCTCTCACCTGGTCCGAGTTTTGGTGGGCAGCCCTCTCTTGGCAGGTTTGTTGTGGTGCCATATTCTTTACATTTTTTAATAATGGATTTAATGGAGCTCTGTGGGATGTTCAACGTTTCTGATATTATTTTATAAACCAAGCCTGATCTGTACTTCTCCACAGCTTTGTTCCTGACCTGTTTGCTCCGTGGTCTTCATGATGCTGCTTGCTTGGGGGTACCCCTTGCTTAGTGGTGTTGCAGACTCTGGGGCCTTTCAGAGCAGGTGTATTGTCAAGGGCGTCTGAAGAAGAGGACCAAGGTGCAGCGTGGTGAGCGTACATTTCTTTTTATTTAAGATAAACGTCGCCAACAAAACAAGAACACAACCATGAAGCTCAACAGGGCTAAGTGCCACAAACAAAGTTAACTACCCACAAAGACAGGTGGGAAAAATGGCTGCCTAAGTATGGTTCCCAATCAGAGACAATGATAGACAGCTGTCCCTGATTGAGAACCATACCCGGCCAAAACAAAGAATTACAAAACATAGAAAATAGAACATAGAATGCCCACCCCACATCACACCCTGACCTAACCAAATAGAGAAATAAAACGTCTCTCTAAGGTCAGGGCGTGACATGTATATATACTGAGATCATGTGACAGATCATGTGGCACTTAGATTGCACACAAGTGGACTTTATTTAACTAATTATGTGATTTCTGAATGTAATTGGTTGCACCAGATCTTATTTAGGGGCTTCACAGCAAAGGGGGGAATAAATACGCACGCACCACTTTTCAGTTGTTGTTTTATATTATTTTTGGAAACAAGTAATTTTTTTCATTTCACTTCATCAATTTGGACTATTTTGTGTATGTCCATTACATGTAATCCAAATAAAAATCTATTTAAATTACAGGTTGTAAAGTAACAAAATAGGGAAAACGCAAAAGGGGATGAATACTTTTGCAAGGCGCTGTACTTAGGCCGTATCCACTGATTTGCAGTGTTATAGCAATGCATGGCTTCCTCAGGTCACATGATTGTGGTGAGAGTGGTACATGCAGGGTAGAGGTATTGCCCTTATACAGGACTGTCTGTGGCCTGCTGGGTGGAGATGGATGATGGAAGAAGAGAACAACAGAGATGAAGCAGAGAGGGAGAGGGAGAGAGATGGAATGAGAGAGTGGGAGATTACTCAGCCTGCTTATCTCAAAGCGAAGGAAGGACAGGATGAAGAGAAAGGGAGAGTGGGAGAGAGAGATAGTGGAGGGGTGGGGGAGGAGGGGGAGGGTGAGAGTGGATGGGTGGGGGAGGAGGGGGAGGGTGAGAGGGAGAGTGGATGGGTGGGGAAGGAGGGGGAGGGTGAGAGGGAGAGTCGATGGGTGGGGAAGGAGGGTAACTGGGAAGAGTGGTGGGGGGTAGGGAGGGGGAGAGGGTGTGAGAGGGAGAGAGGAGGGTGGTGGAGGGGGAAAGGGGGAGAAGGGGGAGAAGGAGAGAGGAGGGATGGTAGGGGGGTAAGGGGGAGAGAAGGAGAGAGGAGGGGTGGTGGAGGGGGTAAGGTGGAGAGAGGGAGAGTGGAGGGATGGTGGAGGGGGTTAAGGGGGAGAGAAGGAAAGAGGAGGGGTGGCGGAGAGGGTAAGGGGGAGAGAGGGAGAGAGGAGGGATGGTGGAGGGGGTTAAGGGGGAGAGAGGGAGAGAGGAGGGGTGGTGGAGGGGGGTAAGGGGGAGAGAGGGAGAGAGGAGGGGTGGTGGAGGGGGGTAAGGGGGAGAGGGGGAGAGGGGAGGGGTTGTGGAGGGGGGTAAGGGGGAGAGAGGGAGAGAAGAAGGGTGGTGGAGGGGGGTAAGGGGGAGAGAGGGAGAGAGGAGGGGTGGTGGAGGGAGTAAGGGGGAGAGAGGGAGAGAGGAGGGATGGTGGAGGGGGTTAAGGGGGAGAGAAGGAGAGAGGAGGGGTGGTGGAGGGGGGTAAGGGGGAGAGAGGGAGAGAAGAAGGGTGGTGGAGGGGGTAAGGGGGAGAGAGGGAGAGAGGAGGGGTGGAGGAGGGGGGTAAGGGGGAGTGTGGAAGGGTGGTAGAGGGCGTAAGGGGGAGAGAGGGAGAGAAGAAGGGTGGTGGAGAGGGTATGGGGAGAGAGGGAGAGAGGAGGGGTGGAGGAGGGGGGTAAGGGGGAGTGAGGAGGGGTGGTAGAGGGGGTAAGGGGGAGAGAGGGAGAGAAGAAGGGTGGTGGAGAGGGTAAGGGGAGAGAGGGAGAGAGGAGGGGTGGAGGAGGGGGGTAAGGGGGAGTGAGGAGGGGTGGAGAGAGGGGTAAGGGGGAGAGAGGGAGAGAGGAGGGGTGGTGAAGGGGGGTAAGGGGGAAAGAGGGAGAGAGTAAGGTAAGGGGGAGAGAGGGAGAGAGGAGGGGTGGTGAAGGGGGGTAAGGGGGAGAGAGGGAGAGAGGAGGGGTGGTGAAGGGGGGTAAGGGGGAGAGAGGGAGAGAGGAGGGGTGGTGAAGGGGGGTAAGGGGGAGAGAGGGAGAGAGGAGGGATGGTGGAGGGGTTTAAGGGGGAGAGAGGGAGAGAGGAGGGGTGGTGAAGGGGGGTAAGGGGGAGAGAGGGAGAGAGGAGGGGTGGTGAAGGGGGGTAAGGGGGAGAGAGGGAGAGAGGAGGGATGGTGGAGGGGGTAAAGGGGGAGAGAGGGAGAGAGGAGGGATGGTGAAGGGGGGTAATGGGGAGAGAGGGAGAGAGGAGGGATGATGGAGGGGGTAAGGGAGAGAGAGGGAGAGAGGACGGGTGGTGGGGGGGTAAGGGGGAGAGAGGGAGAGAAGAAGGGTGGTGGAGGGGGTAAGGGAGAGAGAGGGAGAGAGGTGGGATGGTGGGGGGGGTAAGGGGGAGTGAGGAGGGGTGGTAGAGGGGGTAAGGGGGAGAGAGAAGGGGTGGTGGAGGTGGAAAGGGAGGGGTGGTGGAGGGGGGTCCAGCAAAATTAAGGCAGTTTTAAAAGCTTTACAATACATTCACAGATTTCACAACACACGGTGTACCTTGCAAAAAGGTTGTCTACTGTACAAAATCCATGTGTACATGTGTGTATAGTGCATATGTTATCGTGTGTGTATGCATGAGTCTGTGCCAACCACTGAAAACAGAGCATGTGGTGGCATAACACAGAAAAGGGTTCCCTCTGAGGTAATATAGGTTCCATCTCCCTATCCACTGTATCTGTGCCCCATTACAGTCAACACCCAACCTCGACAGCCACTACCAAGCAGCTCAGATTACCCACTAGAACTCTAAGGCTTTGTTGGCATGACAAAGACCTAAGCGAGCACTCAAATGACACTCCATACAGTTGCATATACCAACCTGCTCCCCTATATACAAGGACAAAGACAGGCGTTTGTGTAAGGCACTCTCCCTCCATCTCTCCATTTGTTCTCGGCGCACTCTTTCTATCTGCTCCTTCGTTCTGCCCTATACGTTTGTCCTCTCTCCACCGTCACCTTTCCTCATCTCTTTTCTTGGGTCGATCCTCCTCCTTTTCGTCCTCCATCCTCACCCTCTTTTCTTTGCCAGAGTTGAAAGGTTAAGTAGAAACCTCTGGTGTCACGCAGGTGTGCACTACTGCGGTGTTTCCTAACTCCAGTCCTCCAAACTCATCTGACTCAACTCACTAGAATTGAGAAACACTGCTCTACTGTGTGGTGCTAAATCGCTGTTTTGTTGCATCTTTGTGTGTTGTTTACAGGCTGTTCATTGTTTGGCATCATTGTATATTCTGCACGTATTGTAGCATTAAGTTACTCAACTTTAGATGTGAGTTAGTTGTGAGTGTTCAAAAACCCTTGTTTCTTAAGGAGCTGTGTATGGACTTTGATGAATGTAATGGAGGTGTGATAGGTGTTGTATGGTGACTGCCGAGGGAATGCTGAGGTCTACACCATCTCTCACCGTTAGTCATGTTGAATAAACACCATACACACAGATGCTACAGAGTTCTGTTCAAGCTATACCCCAGGGAGAGAGCAGAGGGGTAGGGGTGAGGGGTGGGGAGGGAGGGAGGGTAATGGAATGGACTGATTCATTTGTATTTGTATTTATTAGGGATGCAAATTAGCTTCTCTTCCTGGGATCCAGCAAAATCACAGATTTCACAACACATGGTGAACCTTCAGGCCCCTACTCCACCACCACATGTCTACTGTACAAATTCCATGTGTACATGTGTGTATAGTACATATGTTATCGTGTGTATGCATGAGTCTGTGCCTATGTTTGTGTTGCTTCACAGTAACAGTAATTCAAACAGGCAGCTTGACATGCATATTATTAATATTAGCTCTCTGTATACATTCAAGAGCCAGCCGTGCTGTCCTGTTCTGAGACAATTGCAATTTTCCTAAGTCCCTTTTTGTGGCACCTGACCACACGACTGAACAGAAGTCCAGGTGCGACAAGACTAGTGCCTGTAAGACCTGCCTTGTTGATAGTGCTGTTAAGAAGGTAGAAACTAGTGCCTGTAGGACCTGCCTTGTTGATAGTGCTGTTAAGAAGGTAGAAACTAGTGCCTGTAGGACCTGCCTTGTTGATAGTGCTGTTAAGAAGGTAGAAACTAGTGCCTGTAGGACCTGCCTTGTTGATAGTGCTGTTAAGAAGGTATAAACTAGTGCCTGTAGGACCTGCCTTGTTGATAGTGCTGTTAAGAAGGTAGAAACTAGTGCCTGTAAGACCTGCCTTGTTGATAGTGCTGTTAAGAAGGTAGAAACTAGTGTCTGTAGGACCTGCCTTGTTGATAGTGCTGTTAAGAAGGTATAAACTAGTGCCTGTAGGACCTGCCTTGTTGATAGTGCTGTTAAGAAGGTAGAAACTAGTGCCTGTAGGACCTGCCTTGTTGATAGTGCTGTTAAGAAGGTAGAAACTAGTGCCTGTAGGACCTGCCTTGTTGATAGTGCTGTTAAGAAGGTAGAAACTAGTGCTAATAATTTTCTCTCAGCCTATCATCAGTCATTTGTGTACGTGCTGTGCTTGTTGAATGTCCTTCCCCATAAGCTTGCTGAAATCCTGTTGTCAATTTGTTTATTGTAAAATAGCATTGTACACCATTCTTTTCAAACATTTACTTAGGGTTGGTAACAGGCTGATTGGTCAGCTACTTGAGCCAGTAAAGGGGGCTTTACTATTGTTTGGTAGAGGAATGACTTTTACTTCCCTCCAAGCCTGAGGGCACACACTTTCTAGTAGTCATAAATTGAAGATATGGCAAATAGGAGTAGCAATATCGTCCGCTATTAATATTTTCAATCCAAGTTTATCAGACCCTGGTGCCTTGTCATTGTTGATAGGCAACACTCCACACTCACTTTACGGAATTCAAAATTACAAAGCTTGTTTTTCATAATTTGGTTCAGATATACTTGGATGTGTACAGTCGTGGACAAACGTTTTGAGAATGACACAAATATGAATTTCCACAGTTTGCTGCTTCAGTGTCTTTAGATATTTTGTCAGATGTTACTATGGAATACTGAAGTATAATTACAAGTATTTCACAAGAGTCAAAGGCTTTTATTGACAATTACATGAAGTTGATGCAAAGAGTCAATGTTTGCAGTGTGACCCTTCTTTTTCAAGACCTCTGCAATCCGCCTTGGCATGCTGTCAATTAACTTCTGGGCCACATCCTGACTGATGGCAGCCCATTCTTGCATAATCAATGCTTGGAGTCTGTCAGAATTTGTGGGGTTTTGTTTGTCCACCCGCCTCTTGAGGATTGACCAGAAGTTCTCAATGGGATTAAGGTCTCGGGAGTTTCCTGGCCATGGACCAAACATATTGATGTTTTGTTTCCCAAGCCACTTACTTGTCACTTTTGCCTTATGGCAAGGTGCTCCATCGTGCTGGAAAAGGCATTGTTCATCACCAAACTGTTCCTGGATGGTTGGGAGAAGTTGCTCTCGGAGGATGTGTTGGTACCATTCTTTATTCATGGCTGTGTTCTTAGGCAAAGTTGTGAGTGAGCCCACTCCCTTGGCTGAGAAGCAACCCCACACATGAATGGTCTCAGGATGCTTTACTGTTGGCATGACACAGGACTGATGGTAGCGCTCACCTTGTCTTCTCCGGGCAAGCTTTTTTCTGGATGCCCAAAACAATCGGAAAGGGGATTCATCAGAGAAAATGACTTTACCCCAGTCCTCAGCAGTCCAATCCCTGTACCTTTTGCAGAATATCAGTCTGTCCCTGATGTTTTTCCTGGAAATAAGTGGCTTCTTTGCTGCCCTTCTTGACACCAGGCCATCCTCCAAAAGTCTTCACCTTACTGTGCGTGCAGATGCCCTCACACCTGCCTGCTGCCATTCCTGATCAAGCTCTGTACCGGGGGTTCCCCGATCCCACAGCTGAATCAACTTTGGGAGACGGTCCTGGAGCTTGCTGGACTTTCTTGGGCACCCTGAAGCCTTCTTCACAACAATTGAACCGCTCTCCTTGAAGTTCTTGATGATCCGATAAATGGTTGATTTAGGTGCAATCTTATTGGCAGCAATATCCTTGCCTGTGAAGCCCTTTTTGTGAAAAGCAATGAAGAATGTTTCCTTGCAAGTAACCATGCTTGACAGAGGAAGAACAATGATTCCAAGCACCACCCTCCTTTTGAAGCTTCCAGTTTGTTATTCGAACTCAATCAGCATGACAGAGTGATCTCCAGCTTTGTCCTCGTCAACACTCACACCTGTGTTAACGAGAGAATCACTGACATGACGTCAGCTGGTCCTTTTGTGGCAGGGCTGAAATGCTGTGGAAATGTTTTTTGGGGGATTCAGTTCATTTGCGTGGCGAAGAGGGACTTTCAGTTGATTCAGTTGATTTTGTAATGAATGAGTCATCTGATTCGATGAATGATGGAGCTGAGTTTACCTTTTTTCCAAAATTTCATTTAAAGTGCTCCAAAGCTTTTTAGTATCATTCCTTATGTCATTTATCTTTGTTTCATAGTGTAGTTTCTTCTTATTTTTATTCAGTTTAGTCACATGATTTCTCAATTTGCAATATGCTGAGAATCGTTTGTGAAACCAGACTTATTTGCCATTCCTTTTGCCTCATCCCTCTCAACCATACAATTTTGCAATTCCTCATCAATCCACAATTACAGTAATTTTCTTAATGTGTGCATGCTTATTAGTAACTGGAATAAGCAATTTCATAAATGTGTCAAGTGCAGCATCTGGTTGCTCCTCATTACACACCACGGACCAACAAATACCCTTTACATCAACAACATAGGAATCACTACAAAACTTGTTCTATGACTTCTTAAACACTATATTAGGCCCAGCCTTTGGAACGTTGGTTTTCCAAGATATTACTATTATATTGTGATCACTACATCCAATGGATCTTGATACTGGTTTCAAGCAAATTTCTGCAGCATTAGTAAAGATGTGATCAATACATGTTGAGGATTTCATTCCTGTGTTTGTAACTACCCTGGTAGTTTGAATGATACCCTGGACCAGGTTGCAGGCACTGGTTACAGTTTGAAGCTGTTTCTTGAGTGGGCAGCTCAAAAAGACAGTCAATATTTAAATCACCCAGAAAATATACCTCTCTGTTGATATCACATACATTATCAAGCATTTCACACAATTAAATAAAATCAAGTTGTATTTGTCACATGTATTTGTCACCTCTTTCCTTGACATCATGTGAAAATCAAAAGAAATCAGCCAAGACCTCAGAAAAAAAATTGTAGACCTCCAAAAGTCTGGTTCATCCTTGGGAGAAATTTTCAAACTCCTGACGGTACCACGTTCATCTGTACAAACAATAGTACGCAAGTATAAACACCATGGGACCACGCAGCCGTCATACAGCATATGAAGGAGATGCGTTCTGTCTCCTAGAGATGAACATACTTTGGTGCGAAAAGTGCAAATCAATCCCAGTACAACAGCAAAGGACCTTGTGAAGATGCTGGAGGAAACGGGTACAAAAGTATCTACATCCACAGTAAAACAAGTCCTATATCGACATAACCTGAAAGGCCGCTCAGCAAGGAAGAAGCCACTGCTCCAAAACCTCCATAAAAAGGCCAGACTACAGTTTGCAACTGCACATGGGGACAAAGATCGTACTTTTTGGAGAAATGTCCTCTGGTCTGATGAAACAAAAATAGAACTGTTTGGCCATAATGACCATCGTTATGTTTCGAGGAAGAAGGGGGAGGCTTGCAAGCTGAAGAACACCATCCCAACCGTGAAGCATGGGGGTGGCAGCATCATGTTGTTGGGGGTGCTTTGCTGCAGGAGGGGCTGGTGCACTTCACAAAATAGATGGCATCATCAGACAGGAAAATTATGTGGATATATTGAAGTAACATCGCAAGACATAAGTCGGGAAGTTAAAGCTTGGTCGCAAGTGGGTATTCCAAATGGACAATGATCCCAAGCATACTTCCAAAGTTGTGGCAAAATCGCTTAAGGACAACAAAGTCAAGGTATTGGAGTGGCCATCACAAAGCCCTGACCTCAAGCCTGTAGGACATTTGTGGGCAGAACTGAAAAAAGCGTGTGAGAGCAAGGAGGCCTACAAACCTGACTCAGTTACACCAGCTCTGTCAGGAGGAATGGGCCAAAGTTCACCCAACTTATTGTGGGAAGCTTGTGGAAGTCTTCCCCAAATGTTTGACCCAAGTTAAACAATTTAAAGGCAATGCTACCAAATACTAATTGAGTGTATGTAAACTTCTGACCCACTGGGAATGTGATGAAAGAAATAAAAGCTGAGATAAATCATTCTCTCTACTATTATTCTAACATTTCACATTTCACATCTTAAAATAAAGTGGCGATCCTAACTGACCTGACAGGGAATTCTTACTAGGATTAAATGTCAGGAATTGTGAAAAACGGAGTTTAAAAGTATTTGATTAAGATGTATGTAAACTCCTGACTTCAACTGTATATCAAAGTGAAGATACCTATGGATTCACACAGGAATTATTTCTTGATGCCTAACTTATTGTTAGTGCTAAAAAGTTATTGTTACAGCTTGAAGGCTATTGTTACAGCTTGAAGGTTATTGTTTTAGCTTGAAGGTTATTGTTAGTGCTTGAAAGTTATTGTTACAGCTTGAATGTTATTGTTACAGCTTGAAGGTTATTGTTACAGCTTGAAGGTTATTGTTACAGCTTGAAGGTTATTGTTACAGCTTGAAGGTTATTGTTACAGCTTGAAGGTTATTGTTAGTGCTTGAATGTTATTGTTACAGCTTGAATGTTATTGTTACAGCTTGAAGGTTATTGTTACAGCTTGAATGTTATTGTTACAGCTTGAAGGTTATTGTTACAGCTTGAAGGTTATTGTTAGTGCTTGAAAGTTATTGTTACAGCTTGAAGGTTATTGTTACAGCTTGAAGGTTATTGTTTTAGCTTGAAGGTTATTGTTAGTACTTGAAAGTTATTGTTACATCTTGAATGTTATTGTTACAGCTTGAAGGTTATTGTTACAGCTTGAAGGTTATTGTTACAGCTTGAAGGTTATTGTTACAGCTTGAAGGTTATTGTTAGTGCTTGACAGTTATTGTTACATCTTGAAGGTTATTGTTACAGCTTGAAGGTTATTGTTACAGCTTGAAGGTTATTGTTAGTGCTTGAAAGTTATTGTTACAGCTTGAAGGTTATTGTTACAGCTTGAAGGTTATTGTTAGTGCTTGAAAGTTATTGTTACAGCTTGAAGGTTATTGTTAGTGCTTGAAAGTTATTGTTACAGCTTGAAGGTTATTGTTAGTGCTTGAAAGTTATTGTTACAGCTTGAAGGTTATTGTTAGTGCTTGAAAGTTATTGTTACAGCTTAAAAGTTATTGTTAGTGCTTGAAAGTTATTGTTAGTGCCTGAAGGTTATTGTTAGTGCTTGAAGGATATTGTTGGTGCTTGGATAACCTTATCTATTCTCATGTTGATATGTTCATTCTTGGTATGTGGTGTGTACTGCGCAGTACACTGGAGGACTCATTGTGAGAATCATTGTCATTTTGTTTTAATGTGTCAATTGATCCCGTAAGGGATAGGCCACCAACTGGTAATTTTACACGAAAATTAAATACATACTGCTTCATGTTTGTAACTAACGTTTTTCTTATGTTTGTTATTGAACAGCATGAGGGTTTCCCAATTGAAAAGAGGGAGAGAGAGAGACAAAGTGAGTGGGGGTGGAAAAGAGGGAGAGAGAGAGAGACAAAGTGAGTGGGGTGGAAAAGAGGGAGAGAGAGAGACAAAGTGAGTGGGGTGGAAAAGAGGGAGAGAGAGAGACAAAGTGAGTGGCGTGGAAAAGAGGGAGAGAGAGAGACACAGTGAGTGGGGTGGAAAAGAGGGAGAGAGAGACAAAGTGAGTGGGGGTGGAAAAGAGGGAGAGAGAAAGACAAAGTGAGTGGGGTGGAAAAGAGGGAGAGAGAGAGAGAGAAAGTGAGTGGGGGTGGAAAAGAGGGAGAGAGAGAGAGAGACAAAGTGAGTGGGGTGGAAAAGAGGGAGAGAGAGAGAGAGAGAGAGAGAGAGAGACAAAGTGAGTGGGGTGGAAAAGAGGGAGAGAGAGAGAGAGACAAAGTGAGTGGGGGTGGAAAAGAGGGAGAGAGAGAGAGAGAAAGTGAGTGGGGGTGGAAAAGAGGGAGAGAGACAAAGTGAGTGGTGGTGGAAAAGAGAGAGAGAGTTAAGTTATAGATCCCCTTCTTCTGTCCCCCTGGGGTGTGTTTGGTTGTTTCTAACATGATTAGAACAGACAGACAGACAGACAGACAGACAGACAGACAGACATGTGGCCCAACATACATGGCCCTTGGACCAGGGTGGGTAATGTAATGAGTATTACCTGTAGTCTGGGAAACAACGGTCCATACAGCCCAATCCAAACTCACTCAGCCACGATTGATTGGTGATAACGACTTTGAAATGATGTGCCCTTTGCCCTCTGACCTCAGCCTGATAACCATCCATGAGAGGACAGGGAGATGGAGATCTGAAGGGGTCACAGGAATTACCAGAGAGTGGCATTGGTTGGTTGTAAGGGTTTGTGTCATTGTAAGCATATCAGTTAAAGCAGAGACTTTAGTATTTGGTAACTGTGTGACTTTGGGTTTTCTCCTCAGACATTTGGCAGAAATATACTAAATATATTGTCCTGTCCTGTTTTCTGTTCCATTGTGGTTCTGTACTAAATACTGTGTGACACCTGTTTATTGATATTCAGAGCGTGTTACACGTGGAAACGGTCAGACGCAACAAACTGTCAGTGTTGATCATTAGAATGGCTCACCTGAATCTTTGGAAGTTCCACTGCAACTTTTAAAGAACTAATCATCTTGTCATGTGTTGGAGTAATCTAACCTGAATGACTGACAGGAAGGGAATTAAATGTGAAGGGGTTTGGGAGACTTACTTTGTCTTTGCACAACACACTCACTTGTTACAATGATTGATGAGCTAACTGACGTACCCTCCCCTCCCTTGGAATACAACATTTCATGCGAGGAAAGGGGAAAATGTTCCATTTGTGAGAGGGAGAGAAAGGTAAATGTAGCGGGAAAAGTGTGTCCGTGTGATGGTATCTGGTGGGAGCTCCAGTAAGTGACAGTGTCACATAGAGACAGAGATAACCTTGCTGTCTGAAAGCCTCCTCTATCAGTTAGAAATTCACCTTATTAGATTAACAAGCACCTACCCCGTCACACAACATCAGATCTCCAGCCGATAAGCATGAATATTAATTACAGAGTGCAATTAAGTTTTGATGGCCACCAATTAGACTAAAACACATTAGTGGGTTACAGTAAATCTGCTGTGTGTTCTGGTCGGACGGAATTTTTTTGAGTCTGCATTTTTTGTCTGCATACAGTCAGTATTTTGTAGGCAAGGCTGTGAAACTTTGAGTAAGAAGGTGAAAATGACACAAAACGGACAGTACCCCATAATGAGGACATTTTGGAACGTGTGAAATTACAAGTAAGGGCATGTGTGTTGATTGTGAGGGGTCCTGAGGCTTGGCTTGGTCTGGGAGGAGGAGGAGAACAGGGAACAGGGTAACAGGGTAACAGGGATGACTCCCCAGAGAGTGGTGGGGGATCAGATAAAACACTCTTCCCAGAGAGGGACCATATTGACTGGGTGACTGAGACAGAGTGATGGGCTGGGGGTTACAGCAGACATGGGTGTGGCTGTGTGGGTGTGTGTGTGTGTGTCTGTGTGTGTACGTGTGTGTGTGTGTGTGTGTGTGTGTGTGTGTGTGTGTGTGTGTGTGTGTGTGTGTGTGTGTGTGTGTGTGTGTGTGTGTGTGTGTGTGTGTGTGTGTGTGTACATGTGTGTGTGTACGTGTGTGCGTGCATGTGTGTGTTAAACATGTTGGTCCTTTGCCGCTCATTAATAGAACTAGTAAGTCCTGTGCAAGGCTGTATACTGAATGTAAATGATGGGGGATGATGCTGTTGGTCTCCAGAGGGTTATGCGGGGGGTCTGGGAGGAGGTGCTGTGGCCCATTCTCACGCTGTGTGGCTAGGATAGGACAGGCAGGACAGGACAGAGAGGGACAGGCTATGGGACAGGGCAGGACAATGTGTAGGGGGGTCACCTGTGTGTCTGAGATCCACATATCTGCCCTATTCTCACAGTGGGTTCATATTGATCTCACCGTCTGAGTGACAGCCCTATTTATAGATAATACTGTAAAATATATAATACAATAGTAGAGTAAAACCAACTGAATCATAAATGCCTGGTCCTCTGATCCAGAGCGCCAGCCATAAAATGTTGCCATAGGGAATGCCAAGTCAGAACTCACCACGATCACCTGTGGTGTCCCTCAAGGCTCTGTCATAGGCCCCATCTTATGCATCATCTACATGCTCCCCCTTGGTCTCCTAAACAGGAAACACAGCATCCAATTCCACTGCTATTCTGAAGACACACAGATCTACATAAAAAACAACCCTGGACTCTCTCCAATAAATACCTACACCAGTTGTCAGGATGACCTCAAGGCCTGGATGTCAGACAATTTCCTACAACTCAACAATACTAAAACAGAAGCATTCCTCATCGGCACTCCCCATCACACCAAAACCAGTCTCATCACCACCCTTACCCTTGGCGGCCACTCCATCCCATGGTCCTCCTCGGTCTCCAACCTTGGAGTGTTACTGGACCCCTCCCTCACTTTCTCCGTCCACATAAAATCTGCCTGCAGGCCTCCCGGGTGGTGCAGTGGTTAAGGGCGCTGTACTGCAGCGCCAGCTGTGCCATCAGAGTCCCTGGGTTCGCGCCCAGGCTCTGTCGTAACCGGCCGCAACCGGGAGGTCCGTGGGGCGACGCACAATTGGCCTAGCGTCGTCCGGGTTAGGGAGGGATTGGTCGGTAGGGATCTCCTTGTCTCATCGCGCACCAGCAACTCCTAGTTTGTTAACAAGAAATGTGTGGAGTGGTTGAAAAACGAGTTTTAATGACTCCATCCTAAGTGTATGTAAACTTCCGACTTCAACTGTACATTATTTACACTGAGTAGACCCCACATCTACTACGACTCCAGGATGGTTCATCCAGACACCCAGCGTCAGGCGGCCTCCTACCCAGCTCCCCTCTCTCTATCTCTGGGTTGCTGGGTTGAGCTGCCTGCTGGCTCAAATCTGACCTCTCTGGAGCACCAACAGCATAGGCCAGCACAGAGCTCAGCTTTCATACATTGTATACAGTTTAGACTGGAATGAAGGCCTGGGCCTGTTTACATTAGAACTGGATTAGTGTGCTGAGGAGAGGGAGAAGAGGAGATGAAGAAGAGGAGGAGAGGACGGGGAGATGGAAGAGGGAGAAGGATGGAGAATACTGAGGTATATACGAAAACATGCTTATAAAATGTGTCATTGTGAGGAATTTGTTCTAGTGCACTTTGAATGGGAGAAGCTTTTTATGTAAATGTTTGTAATACACGTATTGAGTCCTATGGTCATGGGTGTATGGGTGGGGGGACATTGCAATATTATTGTGTCAAACTGTTGGTTTTAAATGTTGTTTGAAAGGAGGTGAGTCATTGTGAATAAGGATGTTGGCGTTTCGGGGCAGAGAAAGGCACCATTAACACAGATGAACGTAGCACTGTTCGTATGACAGCAGACTGATTGCAACCATTGAGAGAAAAAGCTTTTAATTTGGCTCTGGTGTGGTAATTGGGTTTAAATTCTCTCCTCTCACTAAGAGGGATGGGCTGGGTAATCAAGTTAATCAAGTTAATCTCACTTCTTCCAGCTTTCCTGTACTGTATGTGTGTGTTTGTGGGATAGGTTTCAGTGCCCCTCTCTCTCTCTCTCTCTCGCTCTCGCTCTCTCTTTCTCCCCCTAATTCATCATGTAATGCTGTTTATTGTGGGTATCATGGTGCTTTTATGCATTAGTTAAATGGACCCAGCACATTACTGTAATGGAGAGGGAGCATGAAAACACACTGAAACCAGATCTACTTCTCCCTCTCTTTCCTCTGTCCCCTCTATCATTATCTCCCTGCCCTCCTTTGCCATTAGACCTCAATTTGCACTCCATCGTTCCATTTCATTCACTCTCTCTCTCTCCATCCCATCTTCATCTCCCTATCCTGTATTTCCTTCTATCCTTCTCCCTCTCTCTCTCTCTGCTGTTCCCATTCTGCTCTGTCCTTATCATCCTGTCCCTCTATACTCCATCCCGCTGTCACTCCCCTCCCCCTCTCCCTCCCCCTCCCCCTGCATCTGTACTGATTTGATGTCACTAATGGCTGGGGATATTTAGCAGAACGAACAGAATAGTGACTTCTCATTTTACATGACCTGGGAGAGAGGCAGGAGAAAAGAGGGGGGCAAGAAAGGAAAAATAGAATTAAAGGACTGGGACACTAGGAGAGAAGAACATTGGGGCAGTAGAGGAAACGAGGGGAAGCGAGGGCTGCAATAGAAGAGAAAAGCGTGAGGAGGAGGGGAAAGAAGCATAATGAGATGTTATTGGGTAATAATGTTCTATGAAATCAATCGCTCAAGTGTGTATATGTCTGTGTGAATACTTTTCTGTTCATGTGAGAGTTCATGCCCCTGTGATTGTGTGTATGTTATATCCTGTGTGTGTGTGTGTGTGTGTGTGTGTGTGTGTGTGTGTGTGTGTGTGTGTGTGTGTGTGTGTGTGTGTGTGTGTGTGTGTTTATGTATTTGGCAGTGGGCACAGTAGCCACATGACGACCCCTGGGTGACCCCTGATAAGCGTGTAGGCGCCAGGCTGCCAGGCTGCTTCAGTCTGACTCGCGCAGCTCTCCTGCTCTATTCACACAACAGCATTAAACATCTTAACACACACACACACACACACACACACTCACACACACATTAAACACGTTCAATATCAACCATGGGACACAACCCACAATTAGATCATACACGCTACCTCTGAGCAGTTCACACAACACACACTTATCTCAATCTTTTCCTCGCTTCCTCTTCCTCACTCTATTGCTCTAATTTGTCTCTCTCCTTTCATCCCTGTATTTTCTCCATGCTTCCTTCTCTCTGTCTGTATCTAGTGGTAGTGTTCAGCTGCCTGAGCTGAAGGCTGATGGAAAAACACCACGGTTAGAATTCTTCAATTTCTGAGAGGTTGAACTGCACCTGGGGCCACAGCCCAACCCTTTCCATTCCAGTCCAGACCTGCCTAGCACAGCCAAAGGATCCACATCATCATCCTCATCAATTTTCATCATCATCATCAATCATCATCATTGTCACCACCACCATCCTCCTCCACCTCCACATCATCATCATCACATCACCACCATCCTCCTCCACCTCCTCCTCATCATCATCATCATCATATCACCACCACCATCCTCCTCCTCCTCATCATATCCACCATCCTCCTCTTCCTCATCATCATCATCACTGCCATCCTCCACCATCCTCCTCATCATCATATCCACCATCCTCCTCCTCATCATCACCACCACCACCCTCCTCCACTCCCTCCTCACCACTCTCCTCCTCACTGTCATCACCACCATCCTCCTCATCATCACCATCACTCTGCTCAGAGAGACCTCTCATTTGACGGACAACCATTTTCAATTGGTCCCTACAGACATAGGAAATTTGACTAATTCGTTTTTCATCAGTCCTCTGGGACAGTTCCCTCTCTTTTGCTCTCTCTTTTTCTCTGTCTTCTGCTTTCTGTAGCCTCTTTTGCCCTCCCTCTCCCTTGCTCCCTTGCTCTCTCCCCTTCCCTCTCTCTTAGAGGTCGGTCATTATAGGATTAGTTGGTTGATTGAGTGAAGCTGACAGGTTGAGTGGAGGTAGAGGTGGAGGAGGGGGTACACTTTCACTGCTGTGTAAATCATGGACACGTGCCTTCTGTCAGTCAAACATCCCTCAACCAATGACTCTAACTTCAGGGTCTTAAGGCTTGACCCATTGGCCAAAGCTAGCCGTTCTCTGCTTACTTAATCAGTAGAGTTTATATGTTAGATTGAACAGTTGAATCCAGTAAATGCAGTACAGTCTAATGTAAATGTAATTAGTCCCCTAGCTTGTACCTTTTCCCTCTCTCCCACGGTCTGTGCCTAGCCTGGCCTCCAGCATACCAGCATCCTTGGTGTGGGCCTCACTTCCACTTATGGAAACTTATGGAACCATGCCCCCCATACCACCACCACCAAAACGTCCCATAACCACCCTAGAGGTGTCTGTTGGTAAGTATCTGTGTGTGTCTGTTTGTTTGTGTATGTGCGCAAGTGTGTGTGACACAAGTGTGTGTGTGTTTGTGTGTGTTTGTGGTTAGGTGTTGCTTGTTCACACAATGAGGTCCGCACGCAAGCCAGTGCAAATGGAGCTACAACGGTAAAAGAGTAGGCTACACTGTTACAATGGTGAAGGAGTAGCCTATACTGCTGCAATGGTGAAGGAGTAGCCAAACTCTGCTACAATGGTGAAGGAGTAGCCTATACTGCTACAATGGTAAAGGAGTAGCCTATACTGCTACAATGGTGAAGGAGTAGCCTATACTGCTGCAATTGTGAAGGAGTAGCCTATACTGCTACAATGGTAAAGGAGTAGCCTACACTGCTGCAATGGTGAAGGAGTAGCCTATACTGCTGCAATGGTGAAGGAGTAGCCTATACTGCTGCAATGGTAAAGGAGTAGCCAAACTCTGCTACAATGGTGAAGGAGTAGCCTATACTGCTGCAATGGTGAAGGAGTAGCCTATACTGCTGCAATGGTGAAGGAGTAGCCTATACTGCTGCAATGGTAAAGGAGTTGCCAAACTCTGCTACAATGGTGAAGGAGTAGCCTATACTGCTGCAATGGTGAAGGAGTAGCCTATAGTGCTGCAATGGTGAAGGAGTAGCCTATGCTGCTGCAATGGTAAAGGAGTAGCCAAACTCTGCTACAATGGTGAAGGAGTAGCCTATACTGCTGCAATGGTGAAGGAGTAGCCTATACTGCTGCAATGGTAAAGGAGTAGCCAAACTCTGCTACAATGGTGAAGGAGTAGCCAAACTCTGCTACAATGGTAAAGGAGTAGCCTATACTGCTGCAATGGTAAAGGAGTAGCCTATACTGCTGCAATGGTGAAGGAGTAGCCAAACTCTGCTACAATGGTAAAGGAGTAGCCTATACTGCTGCAATGGTGAAGGAGTAGCCTATACTGCTGCAATGGTAAAGGAGTAGCCTATACTGCTACAATGGTGAAGGAGTAGCCTATACTGCTGCAATGGTGAAGGAGTAGCCTATACTGCTGCAATGGTGAAGGAGTAGCCAAACTCTGCTACAATGGTGAAGGAGTAGCCTATACACTACAATGGTGAAGGAGTAGCCTATACTGCTGCAATGGTAAAGGAGTAGCCAAACTCTGCTACAATGGTGAAGGAGTAGCCTATACTGCTGCAATGGTAAAGGAGTAGCCTACACTGCTACAGTGGTGAAGGAGTAGCCTATACTGCTGCAATGGTAAAGGAGTAGCCTACACTGCTAAAATGGTGAAGGAGTAGCCAAACTCTGCTACAATGGTGAAGGAGTAGCCTATACTGCTGCAATGGTGAAGGAGTAGCCAAACTCTGCTACAATGGTGAAGGAGTAGCCTATACTGCTGCAATGGTAAAGGAGTAGCCTACACTGCTACAATGGTGAAGGAGTAGCCTACACTGCTACAATGGTGAAGGAGTAGCCAAACTCTGCTACAATGGTGAAGGAGTAGCCTATACTGCTGCAATGGTAAAGGAGTAGCCTACACTGCTACAATGGTGAAGGAGTAGCCAAACTCTGCTACAATGGTGAAGGAGTAGCCTATACTGCTGCAATGGTAAAGGAGTAGCCTACACTGCTACAATGGTGAAGGAGTAGCCAAACTCTGCTACAATGGTGAAGGAGTAGCCTATACTGCTGCAATGGTAAAGGAGTAGCCTACACTGCTACAATGGTGAAGGAGTAGCCAAACTCTGCTACAATGGTGAAGGAGTAGCCTATACTGCTGCAATGGTAAAGGAGTAGCCTATACTGCTACAATGGTGAAGGAGTAGCCAAACTCTGCTACAATGGTGAAGGAGTAGCCTATACTGCTGCAATGGTAAAGGAGTAGCCTATACTGCTACAATGGTGAAGGAGTAGCCAAACTGCTACAATGGTGAAGCAGTAGCCTATACTGCTGCAATGGTAAAGGAGTAGCCAAACTCTACTACAATGGTGAAGGAGTAGCCTATACTGCTGCAATGGTAAAGGAGTAGCCAAACTCTACTACAATGGTGAAGGAGTAGCCTATACTGCTGCAATGGTAAAGGAGTAGCCTATACTGCTACAATGGTGAAGGAATAGTCTATACTGCTGCAATGGTAAAGGAGTAGCCAAACTCTGCTACAATGTTGAAGGAGTAGCCTATACCGCTGCAATGGTAAAGGAGTAGCCTACACTGCTACAATGGTAAAGGAGTAGCCTACACTGCTACAATGGTAAAGGAGTAGCCTATACCGCTGCAATGGTAAAGGAGTAGCCTATACCGCTGCAATGGTAAAGGAGTAGCCTATACCGCTGCAATGGTAAAGGAGTAGCCTACACTGCCACAATGGTAAAGGAGTAGCCTACACTGCTGCAATGGTGAAGGAGTAGCCTATATCGCTGCAATGGCAAAGGAGTAGCCTACACTGCTACAATGCTGAAGGAGTAGCCTTTGTGTTAAAAGCAGGGTTCAGGGCCATGTCTAGAGGGTAAAAACTTAATGAACATAGAAAACAGAATGCATTGGAGAAGGAGAGGAGAAAAGCGGAAGTACAGTGCATTCAGAAAGTATTCAGACCCCTTGACATTTTCCACATTTTGTTACATTACAGCCATATTCTAAAATTGATTCAATTGTTTTTTTCCCTCATCAATCTACACACAATATCCCATGATAACGAAGCAAAAACAGGTTTTTAGACACTTTTGCAAATGTACAAAAAATTAATAACAGAAATATCACATTTACATAAGTATTCAGACCCTTCACTCAGCACTTTGTTGAAGCACGTTTGGCAGCGATTACAGCCTCAAGTCTTTTTGGGTATGACACTACAAGCTTGGCACACCTGTATTTGGGGAGTTTCTCCCATTCATGTCTGCAGATCCTCTCAAGCTCTGTCAGGTTGGATGGGGAGTGTTGCTGCACTGCTATTTTCAGGTCTCTCCAGAGATGTTCGATCAGGTTCAAGTCCGGGCTCTGGCTGGGCCACTCAAAGACATTCAGAGACTTGTCCCGAAGCCACTCCTGCATTGTCTTGGCTGTGTGCTTAGGGTTGTTGTCCTGTTGGAAGGTGAACATTCACCCCAGTCTGAGGTCCTGAGCGCTCTGGAGCAGGTTTTCATCAAGGATCTCTGTACTTTGCTCTGTTCATATTTCCCTCGATCCCTGACTAGTATCCGAGTCCCTGCCGCTGAAAACATCCCCATAGCATGATGCTGCCACCACCAAGCTTCACCGTAGGGATGGTGTCAGGTTTCCTCCAGATGTGACACTTGACATTCAGGCCAAAGAGTTCAATCTTGGTTTCATCAGACCAGAGAATCTTGTTTCTCAGGGTCTGAGAGTCTTTTAGGTGCCTTTTGGCAAACTCCAAGTGGGCTGTCATTTGCCTTTTACTGAGGAGTGGTTTCTGTCTAGCCACTCTATCATAAAGGCTTGATTGGTGGATTGTTGCAGACATGGTTGTCCTTCTGTAAGGTTCTCCTATCTCCACAGAGGAACTCTGGAGATCTGTCAGAGTGACCATTGGGTTCTTGGTCACCTCAATGACCAAGGCCCTTCTCCTAAGATTGCTCAGTTTGGTAGTCAGCCAGCTCTAGAAAGAGTCTTAGAGGTTCCAAACTTCTTCCAATTAAGGAAGATTGAGGCAACTGTGTTCTTGGGGACCTTCAATGCTGCATAAAGTTGTTGGTACCCTTCCTCCGATCTGTGCCTCGACACAATCATGTCTCGGAGCTCGACAATTCCTTCAACCTCATGACTTGGTTTTTGTGCTGACGTGCAGTGTCAACTGTGGGACCTTATATAGACAGGTGTGTGCTTTTCCAAATCATGTCCAATCAATTTAATTTACCACAGGTGGACTGCAGTCAAGTTGTAGAAAAGGAAACAGGATGCACCTGAGCTCAATTTCGAGTCTCATAGCAAAGGGTCTGAATATTTATGTCAATAAGGCATTTCTGTTTTTAAACATTTCTAAAAACCTGTTTTTGCTTTGTCATTGGTTGCTTTTGTCATTATTGTGTGTTGATTGATGAGGGAAAAAAATATTGAATACATTTTAGAATAACAAAATGTTGAAAAAGGGAAGGGGTCTGAATACTTTCTGAATGTACTGTATACTATGGTAGGAATACTATTGCACTTTCTGTAGTGGTTTTGCAGACTTTACTGTAGTACTTAATTTACTGTAGTATACTGTATTATTTACAGTTTAGTGTTTTTTGCAGACTAGTATTCATTGTAGTGTTTTTGCTGACTGTACTGTGGTATTTACTTTATTTACTGTAGTGTTTTTGGGACATTACTATAGTATTTACTAAATTGTTTTTGATTTATTATCTATGACATAGAAGTGGGGGGGCTTTCTCCTTGACGAAACCTACTGGTGAAATACTGAAAGAACAAATTGTAGGTAAGACTGGGTTCTTAATGGAGTGGTCAGCACTTCAACTCTTTTCTAGAACCATAGAGAACACAATATATGGTCTATACTTGGCATGTAGGTTTCCCACTTACGGGTGGCACAAATTGGGATATGGGTGAGGGGAATGGGTAGGGTATATGCAAATTAAATACTGTAGTATTTTCTATAGTTAAAACATTTTTGTGTTTACAACATAGTTATATAGGAGGTAATGTAGTACATTATAATAAACTGTGTGGAAGGTTTATAGTCTCTTCAGGACACCTGTTTGGATAATGCAGACTTGATGCAAGAATATGCTCCTTGATAGTTTACTGACCAGAAACAGGCAGGACTCCATACACGCAGCTTCACTTTGGCAACAGTACTATGTAATGATCTGCTCATGCTCAGTCTAGATATGACATATACAGTAGGTCTACAATATCAACCACTGAAATGCCTTTCAAAAAAATCTCACACTGTCTTAATTTGAACTCTGTAGAGACAAAGTGCAGCTGACCTTGTGTGTGTGTGTGTGTGTGTGTGTGTGTGTGTGTGTGTGTGTGTGTGTGTGTGTGTGTGTGTGTGTGTGTGTGTGTGTGTGTGTGTGTGTGTGTGTGTGTGTGTGGGTGTGTGTGTGTGTGTGTGTGTGTGTGTGTGTGTGTGTGTGAGGAAAGCAGAGATGACACTGCGGCCTAAAGTAAGTGTAGTTCAAGTACTAATGGTGGTGGAGGCGTAACTGTAACTGAAGTGTGGTACAGTACAAAGTGTAACAGAGAGGGGAGGAGAGGGGTGAGGCTGGTGAGGAGGGTGAGGTTTCAGTACTAATAACCCTCAGTGTCACTAAATCCAGTGCGATTGTGCCTCTGCCCTGGGTCGTTGTCACGGCGATCTGAGCACTACCCAGTGTGCCCTGAGGCTGTGCTTCTCTAAAGGAAGGATTTTCTTAAATGACAAAAAAATCAAGTAGTCAGCTGTGTTATACAAATGTATTTAATAGTTGTATAAGTTTGCTGCTGTGCATCCCTGTGTTAATTTACATTTTAGTCACTTGGCTAACAGAGTGACTTCATCTTAAAATAGGTGAGACAACCACACATTTCAGTCATAGTAAGTACATTTTTCCTCAATAAAGTAACTATCAGCAAAGTCAGTGCTAGTAGGAAAAAGTAAAGTGTGAGTGTTAGTTCACAAAAGGCAAGGGTGTGGGTGAGAGGGTGCTGTGGGATTATTTCAAATACTCTTTGAAGAGGTATGGTTACACAGAGCCACTGTTAGTCAGACAGTGTGTTCTCATGCCATCTTCTCCACTGGTAGACTCTCTCAATCACACACTGAGCCCTAATGATTATGTTGCGCTAACTGTAGGCGTGTGGACAGCTGGGTAAGATGGCAGAGGTAAGGCTGACCTGGCTGGCTTGGTGCTTTGTGATTGGCTGAGCCTGGACTGGTCCTGCCCACACTGAGGCCTGCTGAGCTGCCATCGTGACTAAAGTCTGATGGTTACACAGTAAACACATTGTGCTCCACACTTCCCCCCTCACCACCTCACCCCTTACCCCTTCTCTGTTCATAGTTTGGTGACATGGCATGGAGAGGGGAAGAAGGGGGAGGCTATCTCCACTGATCAGCAGGTCATGAGAAGTAGCCTGAAACTGAGTTAAAGAGAGAAAAATCTACAGAGAAATGGGTTGCAGAGAGATAGAATGAGAGAGAGGTATATTTCTGTACTGTTGTTCTCCACATATAGGCCTATTTTCTCTCACACTCTCTCTCTTTATTTTTACTCTCTCTTACTGTGAAAAAAAATCCTGTAATTGTTACAATAAATTACTGGCAGCACCGTAGCTAGTTATTACTGTATAGTTACAGGACATTCACTGTAACACACATTTACAACATATTACAGGAACACCTGAATACAGCAGCAAGTAAGATATTATTACATTCACAATGACACACTGTACAATACTGTAAAATTGACTAAATGCTAGTTTAATTGCAATTAATTAAAACTGAAATCCGTAATGGTGAAACTGTCACGTCTTTCAACCTGGCAGTGACTTCAGGGCAAAACAGACTAAAAGGACATGGCAAAATATTCAACCATTGAAGGTTTAAGACTTGCTTCTACTCCAATCTTTCCCCTGTACACATACAAATACTGGGGCCACATGTCAGTTCAATTGGTACAGCGCTCTCACTAACAGGGGCAAATATAGCCTCTTAAAAGGCCCGCCTCAAAATATGTTAATGAGCCAACAATTCTTTCCCCACCCATAACATCTCACAAGGCACCATCATTTACAGTACTCTGCAGTAAATATGTATATAGAAAAACAGTAATACAGTACTTTATTGAAAAATCTTATTGTAAAATTACAGCAATTGCTAACACTGCACTGAACCCCCATAATGCATTGCTCTTTACAGTACTGTACTGTAATATAGAATTCCAGTAGCTAACTGTAAGAGTTTTGCCGTAAATGTACATACATTTGTACAGTATTTTAGATCTCTGTTTTCCAGCATTCCACAGGGATATCAGTCATGTCTGACTGCCTGCCAAGGGAACTTATCGAATAGCCCTCTCATTAACTGTCTCTCTCTTCCACTCACTCTGTTCCCTACTTTATTTCCATATACCCCTCCACATACAGTATCACTCCTATTTGCCATATCTCAATCTAACATGCTGACCAAAACATGTGCGCCATTGCGCGCACATTGATTTTGTTCTCCCACACCAGAAGCCATCATGACAACCATGGTTATAATATCATAACAAACTCTGAACCAACTATATTAATTCGTGGACAGGTCGAAAAGCATTAAACATTTATGTCAATTTAGCTAGCTAGCTTGCTGTTGCGAACTAATTTGTCCTGGAATATAAACATTGGGTTGCTATTTTACCTGAAATGCACAAGGTCCTCTACTCCGACAATCCACAGATAAAACGGTAAACCAAATGAGTTTGTCGTCATCTCCCCTCCTTGGCAACCAACTTGCATTACTACAACCAACTGGAGTGTGGACATCAGTTCATCTTTCAGTCACCCACGTGGGCATATGCTATATTGGGTATATTGGGTATATTCTTCTAAAAACCAATTAGGAATTTGAGAGGCAGGACTTGCAGCATGTTGAAGGTCACAAATAGAACCAACTTCTGTTTTAGCACCTGGCCACGCAGTCGTGCGCGAGCAGTGTGGGTGCAATGATTGAATAAAATGTATGTGTACATTTATTTTGCAACGTTCGCGCACATGACGCGAGCGGCGTGGTCATATCAAAGTCAGAGGCCGAGCAGTTGCCATACCAGGCGGTGATGCAAACGGTCAGGATGCTCTCAATGGTGCAGCTGTAGAACCTTTTGGAGATCTGGGGACCCATGCCAAATATTTTCAGTCTCCTGAGGGAGAAATGGTTTTATTGTGCCATCTTCATGACTGTCTTGGTATGTTTTGACCATGATAGTTTGTTGGTGATGTGGACACCAAGGAACTTGAAACTAATGACTTGCACCACTACAGCCCAGTCGATGTGAATGGGGGCGTGTTCTGCCCTCCTTTTCCTGTAGTCCACGATCATTTCCTTGAGGGAGAGTTTGTTGTCCTGACACCACACTGCCAGTTCTCTGACCTCCTACAGGAGGGTAGTAAGCACGCACCCCTGAGGGAACCCCGTGTTGAAGTCTGTGTTGCAGATGTGTTGTTGCCTACCTTTACCACCTGGGGACATCCCGTCAGGAAGTCCAGGATCCAGTTGCAGAGGGAGGTGTTTAGTCCCCGGGTCCTTAGCTCACTGATGAGCTTTGTGGGCACTATGGTGTTGAACGCTGAGCTGTAGTCAATGGACAGCATTCTCACATAGATGCTCCTTTTGTCCAGGTGAGAAAGGGCAGTGTGGAGTGCGATTGAGATTGTGTCATCTGTGGATCTGTTGGGGAAGTATGCGAGTTGGAGTGGGTCTAGGGTGTCAGGGAGGATGCTGTTGATGTGAGCCATGACCAGCATTTCATAGCACTTCATGGCAACCGACGTGAGTGCCACGGGACGGTAATCATTTAGGCAGGTTACCTGTTTAAAGCTTTTGTTCACATCGGCGTTATCACACAGTCATCCAGAACAGCTGGTGCTCTCTTGCATGCTTTAGTGTTGCTTGCCTCGAAGCGAACATAAAAGGCATTTAGCTCATCTGGTAGGCTCATGTCACTGGGCAGCTTCTGGATTAGTCTCCCACTCCTTGAAAGCGGCAGCTCTAGCCTTTAGCTCGATGCGGATGTTGCCTGTAATCCATGGCTTCTGGCTGGGATATGTACATACAGTCCCGGTGGGTACTGATTATTGATGAAGCCCATGACTAAGATGGTGTATTTTTCAATGCCATTGGATGAATCCTGGAACATTTTCCAGTCTCTGCTAGCAAAACAGTCCTGTTGTGTAGCGTCTGCATCATCTGACCACTTCCGTATTGAGCGAGTCACTGGTACTTCCTGCTTTTGTTTTTGCTTGTAGAATTATGGTCAGATTTGCCAAATGGAGGTCAGGGGAGAGCTTTGTATGCATCTCTGTGTGTGAAGTAAAGGAGGTCTAGGATTTATTTTCCCCTGGCTGCACATGTGACAAATTTGGTCACAATTTGGTCACAATTTGCTTGTAAACATTTGGTAAAACGGATTTAAGTTTGCCTGCATTAAAGTCCGCGGCCACTTGGAATGCCGCTTCTGGACTTCGAGACTTCTTTAATATTAGACATTGCGCACAAGCTGTTTTTGACAAAAAGACACACACCCCCACCACTCGTCTTACCAGAGGTAGCGTCTCTGTTCTGCCGGTGCATGGAAAATCCCACTAGCTCTATATTGTCAGTATCTTCGTTTAGCCACGTCTCGGTGAAACATAAGATGTTACAGTTTTTAATGTCCCGTTTGTAGGATCATCTTAATCATAGGTCATCAATTTTATTTCCCAATGATGGCATATTAGCAAGACGAATGGAAGGCAATGGGAGTTTACTCACTTGCTTCCGGATTCTCAGAAGGGTGCCCAATCTGCAACCTATTTTCCGGCGTCTTTTCTTCATGCAAAAGGCATGGATCTGGGCCTGTTCCAGTGAAACCAGGATATCCTTCTCGTCGGACCCGTTAACCTCTTGAAGCTAGGGGGCACTATTTTTATGTTTGGAAAAATAACGTTCCCAAAGTAAACGGCCTATTTCTCAGGACCAGATGCTAGAATATGCATATAATTGACAGATTAGGATAGAAAACACTCTAAAGTTTCCAAAACTGTCAAAATATTGTCTGTGAGTATAACAGAACTGATATTGCAGGTGAAACACTGAGGAAAATCAAACCAGGAAGTGGCTTCTATTTTGAAAACTCCATGTTCCATAGCCTGCCTTTGCTCCATTTAAATGGATGTCAACCAGATTCCTTTTCCTATCGCTTCCTCAAGGTGTCAACAGTCTTTAGACATAGTTTCAGGCTTTTATTTTGAAAAATGAGCAAGAAAGATAACATCGCGTCATTGTATGGCCGGGTGCCAGCAGCGTTTTGCTTGGCGCAACAGAGTTTGGGCAGCCATTGCCTTTCCCTCTCCTACTGAAAAGGACAGTTGCGGTTGATATATTATTGATTATATATTTTTAAAACAACCTGAGGATTGATTATAAAAAACGTTTGACATGCTTCTGTGGACATTACGGATACTATTTGGAATTTGTCTGCGTTGTCGTGACCGCTCTTTCCTGTGGATTTCTGAACATAACACGCCAAACAAACGGAGGTATTATGGATATAAAAATAATATTTTTGGAACAAAAGGAACATTTATTGTCTAACTGGGAGTCTCGTGAGTGAAAACATCCGAAGATCCTCAAAGGTAAACGATTAATTTGATTGCTTTTCTGATTTTCGTGACCAAGCTACTTGATGCTAGGTGTTCATAATGTTTTGTCGAGCGATCGATAAGCTTACACAAACGCTTGGATTGCTTTCGCTGTAAAGCATATTTTCAAAATCTGACACGACAGGTGGATTAACAAAAGGCTAAGCTGTGTTTTACTATATTGCACTTGTGATTTCATGAATATAAATATTTTTTGTAATATTATTTGAATGGGGCGCTATACAATTTAGCGGTTGTTGATGACAATTAATCCGCTAAATAGATGGGTAGCGTCAAGAAGTTAAAGGAAAAAGTTTCTTCCAGTCCGCGGTGAGTAATTACTTTTCTGATGTCCAGAAGTTATTTTCGCTCATAAGAGACGGTAGGAGCAACATTATGTACACATTAAGTAAAAAAACTAGTTTTAAACAAAACGCAAAAAAATTAACAAAATAGCACAATTGGTTGGGAGAATGTAAAACATCAGCCATGTTCTTTAGTGCCATGTTCTACAGATGGCGCTACATGTAAGCCTACTAGAAAGTGCTTGGCCTCAGGCCTGGAGGGAAGCAAAAGCAATTCCGCAACCCAAAAATATTAAAGCACCCTTTACTAGCCAACCAAATAGCCTTTTACCAACACTTAGTAAACTTTTGGAAAAAATGATGTTTGACCAGATACAAGGTTATTTTACCCTAAATTGACAACAGACTTTCAGCACTGTTATGGGGAAGGAAATTCAACAAGCACAGCACTAACACAAATTACTGATGATTGGCTGAGAGAAATTGATGATAAAAGGATTGTGGGGGCAGATTTGTTAAATTTCAGTGTGGCTTTTGACATTATCGATCATAGTATGCTGCTGGAAAAAGTATGTGTTATAGCTTTACACCCCCAGCTGTATTGTGGGTAAAGAGATACCTGTCTAACAGAACACAGAGGGTGTTCTTTAATGGAAGCCTCTCCAACATAATCCAGGTAGAATCAGGAATTCCCCAGGACAGCTGTTTAGGCCCCTTACTTTTTAAAATCTTTACTAATGACATGAGTAAAGCCAGTGTGTTTATGTATGTGGATGAGTCAACACTATGCATGTCAGCTACTTCAGCGACTGAAATGACTGCAACACTTAATAAAGAGCTGAAGTTGGTTTCAGAATGTGTGGCAAAGAATAAGTTTGTCCTAAATATTTCAAAAACTAAAAGCTTTGTATTTGGGACAAATCATTAACTAAACCCTAAACCTCAACTGAATCTTGTCATGAATAATGCTTCAATTGAGCAAGTTGAGTGACTAAACTGATTAGAGTAACCCTGGATTGTAAACTGTCATGGTCAAAACATGTTGATACAACAGTCCATAATAAAGCACTGCTCTGCCTTCTTTTTTATTCTCCCCAATCCATGATATCCAATGATGATCTTGTCCCATCGCTGCAACTTCCCAACGGACTAGGGAGAGGTGAAGGTCAAGTCATGCGTCCTCCGAAACATGACCCACCAAACCGTGCTCATTAACACCTGCCCGCTTAACCCGGATGCCAGCTGCCCCAATGTGTTGGAGGAAACACCGTTCAACTGACGACCAAAGTCAGCCTGTAGGCATGTAGCCCACTGCAAGAAGACACTAGAGTGCGATGAGCCAAGTAAAGGCCCCCCGGCCAATCCCTCCCTTAATCAAATCAAATCAAATCAAATTTTATTTGTCACATACACATGGTTAGCAGATGTTAATGCGAGTGTAGCGAAATGCTTGTGCTTCTAGTTCCGACAATGCAGTAATAACAAGTAATCTAACTAACAATTCCAAAACTACTGTCTTGTACACAGTGTAAGGGGATAAAGAATATGTACATAAGGATATATGAATGAGTGATGGTACAGAGGAGCATAGGCAAGATACAGTACATGGTATCGAGTACAGTATGTACAAATGAGATGAGTATGTAAACAAAGTGGCATAGTTTAAAGTGGCTAGTGATACATGTATTACATAAGGATACAGTCGATGATATAGAGTACAGTATATACGTATGCATATGAGATTAATAATGTAGGGTAAGTAACATCATATAAGGTAGCATTGTTTAAAGTGGCTAGTGATATATTTACATCATTTCCCATCAATTCCCATTATTAAAGTGGCTGGAGTTGAGTCAGTGTCAGTGTGTTGGCAGCAGCCACTCAGTGTTAGTGGTGGCTGTTTAACAGTCTGATGGCCTTGAGATAGAAGCTGTTTTTCAGTCTCTCGGTCCCAGCTTTGATGCACCTGTACTGACCTCGCCTTCTGGATGATAGCGGGGTGAACAGGCAGTGGCTCGGGTGGTTGATGTCCTTGATGATCTTTATGGCCTTCCTGTGACATCGGGTGGTGTAGGTGTCCTGGAGGGCAGGTAGTTTGCCCCCGGTGATGCGTTGTGCAGACCTCACTACCCTCTGGAGAGCCTTACGGTTGAGGGCGGTGCAGTTGCCATACCAGGCGGTGATACAGCCCGCCAGGATGCTCTCGATTGTGCATCTGTAGAAGTTTGTGAGTGCTTTTGGTGACAAGCCAAATTTCTTCAGCCTCCTGAGGTTGAAGAGGCGCTGCTGCGCCTTCTTCACGATGCTGTCTGTGTGAGTGGACCAATTCAGTTTGTCTGTGATGTGTATGCCGAGGAACTTAAAACTTGCTACCCTCTCCACTACTGTTCCATCGATGTGGATAGGGGGGTGTTCCCTCTGCTGTTTCCTGAAGTCCACAATCATCTCCTTAGTTTTGTTGACGTTGAGTGTGAGGTTATTTTCCTGACACCACACTCCGAGGGCCCTCACCTCCTCCCTGTAGGCCGTCTCGTCGTTGTTGGTAATCAAGCCTACCACTGTTGTGTCGTCCGCAAACTTGATGATTGAGTTGGAGGCGTGCGTGGCCACGCAGTCGTGGGTGAACAGGGAGTACAGGAGAGGGCTCAGAACGCACCCTTGTGGGGCCCCAGTGTTGAGGATCAGCGGGGAGGAGATGTTGTTGCCTACCCTCACCACCTGGGGGCGGCCCGTCAGGAAGTCCAGTACCCAGTTGCACAGGGCGGGGTCGAGACCCAGGGTCTCGAGCTTGATGACGAGCTTGGAGGGTACTATGGTGTTGAATGCCGAGCTGTAGTCGATGAACAGCATTCTCACATAGGTATTCCTCTTGTCCAGATGGGTTAGGGCAGTGTGCAGTGTGGTTATGTGTTATCTGACGCAATACGAAACATCTCCCAGTCCACGTGATGGAAGCGGTCTTGGAGTGTGGAGTCAGCTTGGTCGGACCAGCGTTGGACAGACCTCAGCGTGGGAGCCTCTTGTTTTAGTTTCTGTCTGTAGGCAGGGATCAACAAAATGGAGTCGTGGTCAGCTTTTCCGAAAGGGGGGCGGGGCAGGGCCTTATATGCGTTGCGGAAGTTAGAGTAACAATGATCCAAGGTCTTTCCACCCCTGGTTGCGCAATCGATATGCTGATAAAATTTAGGGAGTCTTGTTTTCAGATTAGCCTTGTTAAAATCCCCAGCTACAATGAATGCAGCCTCCGGATAAATCGTTTCCAGTTTGCAGAGAGTTAAATAAAGTTCGTTCAGAGCCATCGATGTGTCTGCTTGGGGGGGGGATATATACGGCTGTGATTATAATCGAAGAGAATTCTCTTGGTAGATAATGCGGTCTACATTTGATTGTGAGGAATTCTAAATCAGGTGAACAGAAGGATTTGAGTTCCTGTATGTTTCTTTCATCACACCATGTCACGTTGGCCATGAGGCATACGCCCCCGCCCTCTTCTTACCAGAAAGATGTTTGTTTCTGTCAGCGCGATGCGTGGAGAAACCCGTTGGCTGCACCGCTTCGGATAGAGTCTCTCCAGTGAGCCATGTTTCAGTGAAGCAAAGGACGTTACAGTCTCTGATGTCCCTCTGGAATGCTACCCTTGCTCGGATTTCATCAACCTTGTTGTCAAGAGACTGGACATTGGCAAGAAGAATGCTAGGGAGTGGTGCTCGGTGTGCCCGTCTCCGGAGTCTGACCAGAAGACCGCCTCGTTTCCCTCTCTTTTGGAGTCGTTTTTTTGGGTCACTGCATAGGATCCACTCCGTTGTCCTGTTTGTAAGGCAGAACACAGGATCCGCGTCGCGAAAAACATATTCTTGGTCGTACTGATGGTGAGTTGACGCTGATCTTATATTCAGTAGTTCTTCTCGACTGTATGTAGTGAAACCTAAGATGACCTGGGGTACTAATGTAAGAAATAACACGTAAAAAAACAAAAAACTGCATAGTTTCCTAGGAACGCGAAGCGAGGCGACCATCTCTGTCGGCGCTGGAAGTAGCAACACTGGGGCAATTGTGCACCGCAAGATGGGACTCCCAGTCACTGCCTGGGATCGAACCCGGGTCTGTAATCCCGCCTCATGCAATGCAATGCAGTGCCTCAGGAAGCTGCTCTGCCTTCTTGACAACACTGTCAATAAGGCAGGTCCTATATGCCCTGGTTTTGTAGCACCTAGACAACTGTTCAGTTGTGTGGTCAGGTGCCACAAAGAGGGACTTAGGAAAATTGCAATTGGCTCAGATCAGGGCAACGCTGCTGGTCCTAAAATGTACACAGAGAGCTAACATTAATGATTTGCATGTCAATCACTCATGGCTCAAAGTGAGAGATTGACTTCATCACTACCAGTTTTTGTAAGAAGTGCTGACATGCTGAATGCACCAAGCTGTGTGTTTAAACTACTAGGTCACAGTTCGGACACCCATATGTATACCACACAAGACATGCCACCAGAGGTCTCTACACAATCCCCAAGTCCAGAACAGACTATGGGAGGCGCACAGTACTACATAGAGCCATGACTACATGGAACTCCGTTCCACATCAGGTAGGTGATGCAAGCAGTAGAATCATATTTAAAAAACAGATACAAATACACCTTATGGAACAGCGGAGACTGTGAAGAGATACACACACAGGTACAGACCCACGCATACGCACACAGGCCTTAGCACACACACTCTACACACACGTACATTGTAATATTGTTGCATAGTGGTATCATACGTTTTGTGTTGTGGATATGTGGTGGTGTGACATTTGTATATGATGTACTGTTTTATCTTCTGTTTTATGTGTAATATAAGTGTCTTAATGTGTTTGGACCCCTGGAAGACTAGCTACTGACTCTGATGTCACCAGGATGACCTGTAATGTCAGTCACCATGGTGACCGGGGCAGTTGAGGAAGGACTATCCCAGCCAGACACAGCAGCAGGAGAATTAGTTTTTACATTGGGAGTAGTGCTATGGGCCAATGTTCCAGTTATGGCGTTGAATGTCTGGGTCTCAGCTGACCCCTGACATCTGCTCCTGCCTCCTGGTACACACACCTGTCATTCATTTTCCTCAGAAACGGATATCCTATATAAATCCGTCATTGATGTTAACTATAGCAAGTGTAGTAACTTTTATAGTGACTAACTTGAAGTTTTCCTGGTCAAGTCATGTGGTCTGGCCCTTCACATTGTTACTAATTTGGCTTGAGTTGACATTTATGAGTGCAGTGTGGTTAAAGGTTAAAGGTTAAAGCGTTTGGGCGAGTGTGTATATTACCTAAAGGCTCATTGAATTGTTGCTGTGGTAAATGGCAGAAGTGTTTTTCTGTCCAAACACAATGCATTTTCAGCCATTGATAAAACATAATAATTATGTGGAGTATTATAAAGGACAATACATCACGAGGCTGTGGCCACGGTAACAATATGCGTAAAATTAAAGATGTAAGGAGGCAGTGGCAGGGAGTGTGTGTGTGTGTGTGTGTGTGTGTGTGTGTGTGTGAGGAGAAGGGGTGGTTATTTATGTGTCATGTACTGCACAGTGACAGTGGCGTCTGTACTTCAAACTGCAGGATATGATGATCTTTGTATATCACTGCCTTTCTTTCTTTCCCTCTTTTTCTCTCAGTACTCACAAAAACAGTACTCCACTTTCAAACGTGTAAACGAGTCTAGATGTGATCAAATCAGGAGGAGATGGATGGGACAATGGGTGAAGGTAGGGTGGGTTTATAGAGATAAGATGGAGAGTTCCGAAGTTGAGGGACCATGGGGCATAAAAGGCATATGTAATGTACACGAGGGGAGACAGAGTGCTGGTTTCAAGCGGAGGGCGCAGCAGGTGTTTATTGCTAAGGACCACAGGAGGAGGCAGGTAGCTGGGCCCAGGGGCAGGCAGAAGGTCATACACAGGGTGCCCAAAAGGGCAACAGTACAGGCAAGGAAAAGGCAAAAGGCGTTGTTAGTGAGGCAGGCAAAACTATCATACACGGGAGGAGTAAATCACAGGGAAAACAGAACTCTGTTTGAGCTTGTGTGGTCACTTAGGCCTGCACATCAACCAGTACTGGGACCATTGGAGACTTGGGATGCTTGTTCTCAAAGTGCTGCTTGAATGTCTTCAGGTCTGCATCTATAAAGGTGAAGGACAAAATGGAGGAATTTAATCTGTGGCTTGAATTCATAGTTGACACAAATGATAAACCAAGCAATGCGATGCAACAAACTACTAGCAATTTAGCCAGGCTAATGTGGCTAACTAGCTAACCATGAGCTAGCTAGCTAGATAACAGGCATCTTCCATTAAAAACGTGCCCAAGACAGTTCACAGAACTGTCAATTCAAACAAATATTGCCAATTTATTCATTACTAAATTTAGTTCACATTAAATAGTTAATCCAGAGATTCTTACATTTGATCTCGTCCAGATCATCATGGCCCTGGTGAGTAAGTGAAGCTTGAGACAGCAATTTGTAGTTTTGTATAATAGCCACATTAGCAGCTAATTAGCATTTTATGTATATTTTTTTTTTTTTGGGGGGGGGGGGGGTAAATACAGGTGACTATATTGATAAAAGTCACCTTGCCCGAGAGAGATTTACACGGTTATCAAAACGTCACGCTACAAGACGTTACAAGCTCTCCATCTTTTATCAGACTGTGTGTGTGTGGGGGGGGGGGGGGAGGCGGGGGACATGCAGCAGAGGCTGTGAGTGTTAGATACTTGTTATTAGTGGTATTGCCTGTAGCGGTATTGTAAGTAACGACAGAGATGGCAACTAATGATAACAGCGATGACACTGGGAACAACGCCCTGTTGATCCATGGGAGGTCACGAGGGGTCAGCGTGTGTGTGATGTCAGAAGCGATGTTAGCGCCCAGCCAGGTGGTCGAAGGGTTAAAGTTGCACAGCTCCAAAATGTTAAAAAGAAAAGCAATAAGGAGGAGAGGAAATGAAAGAGCAGCAAGATGGAGGAGGATGATAAGAGGAGCAGTCGTCAGAATGGCATTCAGCTTAAATTAGAGAGAGAAAGAGAGAGAGAGAGAGAGAGAGAGAGAGAGAGAGAGTTTGAGTTTTAAATAATCTTTATTGGGTCTGGGGGCCCACCACACAATAAATACTCATACAAACCACAGTTACACATCAATTAAAAACACAACTCCAATTCCTCCTCCACAGTAACTAAACACAACAGCCTCTGAATACCCCATATACTCAAAAACAGATCAATATTTTTGACAAGTTTATAATAGGCAAACTCAACCCCTATTCTCACTGCCAACATTCCCTCCAGCATTCCCACCACATCCACAGACCCCGAATACTGTTCTTTCGGGTCTTCCATATCGCTAATTTTGCTGCCCCTAACACAAAATTAAGCAACACAACTACACCCTTTTGACTGAACCTGTACTTTGGCCCAAATATATACAGTTGGGAAGAGAAAACCTCTCCCAACGTTGAGAACCAATTAGTGATCAGGTCAATCATCCTGACCAACCTGGGACACAGTAAAAAACAGATGTGCCAGAGATTCAGACTCGGCACAGAATGGACACCCCTCCCCAACAGTAGGGTCCAGGTGTACCAGATGCATGTTGGTGGCTATAGCTCCATGTATTATCCTCCATTGGAGGTCAGCTGTCCTCTTATCAATAGGCAGTTTGTATAATGATCGCCAACAGCCTTTTGGAGAGGCACTTGGACCAAGCACACCCGCCCACCTCGTCGATTTGACCCCTTCCAGGGAAGAGGCATGGGATACCTTTGAGGCATGGGAACTCCCCCAGCTCTGGGGTATCGAAGGAAAGCAGCATCCCCACATCCTCCTCGAATGCCCCCATCACAGCACTAACAATCAGTGCAGGGAACACATAATCCAGACCTTCCTTCCACCGATCAGAATTGGAAGTGTCAGTCACATACTGCAGATGAAGCCCTGGCAAGGAGTCACAGACCTCAGCGACGACCTTCCTCAGTAGGCGAGATGATCGGATCCCTCTCTTTCTCCCAGCTCCTCTAACGAGGAGTCATTAAAATCATTAGTCTGTGCCACAGGGTAGAGGCAGCAAGATTATTAGCTACCAGGACCCTTCCCTTATAAAACAGCTGGGGCAGCACCCATTTCCATCTTGACAGTCTGGCACACACCTTCTCCACTACACCCTCCCAGTTCATTTTCTGAAAGACATCGGAGCCTAGAAAAACCCCCAAAGTCTTCATCCCATCTCTGCCCCACTGAAGCCCCCCTGGTAACCGTGGAGCGGACCCCGTTTGAAGCAGACCTGCCCACAGCACTTCACTCTTTCCCCAATTGACTCTAGCTGAGGAGGCCCCCTCATACACCTTTAAAGTGTTTGAGAGAACCTTAACATCCTCACCCCCTGTAATAAAAACTATCAGGTAATCTGCATACGCAGACAGTGCTATCGTGGGACCCTTCATTACACCTGGCACAGAGAAACCAGTAAGCCTCGCTCTTAAAAAACAAAGCATTGGTTCAATCGCCAGACTATATAACTGCCCTGAAATTGGGCATCCCTGCCTGATGCACCATTGGACAGGGATGGGGCAACTTAAACCACCATCCACCTTCACCATACACAAGGCCCCAGCATAGAGTAAATTCATCCAAGACAAAAAAAAAAACAAACACAAAGGCTTTCATTGTTTTAAACAAATACTGGTGGTCCACACGATCAAAAGCCTTCTCCTGATCCAAAGAAAGTAAACCCACATTTACATCAGACAGTTTACAAATGTCTAAAACATCTCTTATCAGAAACAAGTTATCAACGATAGAGCGATCAGGTACACAGTAGGACTGGTCCTTGTGGATCAACAATCCCAGATACTCTTTCAACCTGTTTGAGAGACATTTAGAAACAATTTTGTATTCTGCGCACAGCAAGGCAACAGGTCTCCAATTTTTTATGAGAGCCAAATCCCCCTTTTTTGGCAACAGTGAAAGCACCGCACGTTGACAGGATACAGGAAGAGAACCCTCATGAAAAGATTCACACAGCACTTCATAAAAATCCTCCCCAATAGACCCCCAAAAGTGCTTATAAAACTCAGATGGTAAACCATCGATACCAGGGGCTCGGCCTGTTGAGAGCTGCATAACTGCTGTGGACAGCTCTTGCAGTGTAATATCAGCGTCCAATGCGACTCTCTGCTCAGGTCCCAATTGAGGAAGACCGTGTAACAACTGTTCAGTACATAAAGAGTCACAATCCTCCGCCTTATAAAGGGATGAGTAAAAATCCACGGCATGTTGACGCATTTCAATATCATTCGTGGTCACCTTCCCATCAGGGAGACGAAGGCAGACCATCTGTTTGCGTTGAAATTTCGACTGTCCTAGGTTGAAAAAAAAAGCGCTAGGAGCATCCATATCCTTGAGGGAAGCGAAACGAGACCTAATCAAGGCACCCTTCACTCTTTCATGCAGAAACGACCTCAGTTCATGTCTCTTGTCCTGTAAGTTCATGACTAGTCCAGGGTCGTTCTGAGTGAGCAGCTTCAATTCAGTAGATTTAATGTCCTGTTCAAGGGCCTTGATAGTCTCTTTAACCTCAATTTGAGACAGAGCAGTATACTGTTGACAAAAAACTCATATTTGGGCCTTCCCAACCTCCCACCATTGTCTCAAGGACTCAAAATTCCCTTTTATACCCCTCCATTTTTCCCAAAACAACAAAAACCTGTCACAAAACATGACATCATGTAACAATTTAACATTAAAATACCAGTAAGGCGATGACCGTCGTGGACAGGACAAGTGAATATCAACAGTAACAATATGATGATCAGAGAAACCCACAGGAGTAATGGCACACTTTCCAACCCTACTACAGTAGTGATCAAACACATACAACCTGTCTAACCTTGCTGCACTGACACGACCTTCATTAATTTTTAGCCATGTGTACTGCCTAACTTTTGCATTCCTTACTCTCCACACATCAGAAAGCTCAAACTCAGTTAATAGGCCAGACAGGTAAGTGGCTGACCGCAGGTGAGGTTCTTCAGCGGTGCGATCAACAGTAAAATCCACTGTACAGTTCCAGTCACCCCCTAAAACCATACACCCCTCTTGATCACACTGTCTTAAGGTTTCCTTTATTTGATCAAACATAGCAATACGCTCTGTACCCTCATTCGGAGCATAAACATTCAAAAAAAACAAACAGAAACCCCATAACATCCACCTTGACCAATAAAACCCGACCCTTAACAATCTCTGTTGTAGATACCACAGTCACCCCTAAGCCTGAGGAAAACAAGATTGCCACCCCAGCACTGAAATTAGTACCGTGACTGAGTACATGCTGCCCCTCCCACCACATACCCCAGTCAACCTCATCATTTCCTCATCACTGTGTGTCTCCTGTAGGAAAACTACAATAAGCCTTTTCTGTTTTATTACTTCTAATACCCAAGCCCTCTTATTCCTGTCCCTTCCCCCATTAATATTGAGAGAACCTACCCTTAGTACCTCCATATAGAAAAGAGAAAAGAAAAGCAGAAGAAACCACAGAGAAACCAAAGAGAAAAAAGACACCCTATGAAGCATGATCATCATCATTGTTTTAATCTTCTCTTATTAACCTGACCACGTTTCCCACCACCTTTTGCTGCTGCAACAGCAGTAACAAATTTCCTCAAGCGAAACCGCTTCTTCTCACTCAATTGGTCTAACCCCACCGTCTTCTGTAACATCACAGCTGGTCTAACCCCACCGTCTTCTGTAACATCACAGCTGACCTCACAAACTTATCAACATCAAAATAATCTGCCAATTTGACAGATTTCCCAAAAGTCTGATCCAGAAACCCATTTACCTCCTCTAGATCGTAAATTGAGTCCTCACCAGCTGCTATCATATCAAAAGAGATATCCTTCTCCTGATCCTCCTCAGCTGAGGCCACAGACAACTGACTCCCCTCTAACACATCCCTTTCAACACTCCCCACTTGCACCCCGTCACTCGTACCAGGCATCTCCTCCACTACCTGGGAGACTAGCCCCACCTGAACCTCATTACTCGTAGTGGGCATCTCCTCCACTACCTGGGAGCCTAGCTCCACATGAACCCCAGCACTCGTAGTGGGCATCTCCTCCACTACCTGGGAGCCTAGCTCCACATGAACCCCCTCCTTTACCCCAGCACTTGTACTGGGCACCTCCTCCACTACCTGGGAGCCTAGCTCCACATGAACCCCCTCCTTTACCCCAGCACTCAAATCAAATCAAATCAAATTTATTTTATATAGCCCTTCGTACATCAGCTGATATCTCAAAGTGCTGTACAGAAACCCAGCCTAAAACCCCAAACAGCAAGCAATGCAGGTGTAGAAGCACGGTGGCAAGGAAAAACTCCCTAGAAAAGCCAAAACCTAAGAAGAAACCTAGAGAGGAACCAGGCTATGTGGGGTGGCCAGTCCTCTTCTGGCTGTGCCGGGTGGAGATTATAACAGAACATGGCCAAGATGTTCAAATGTTCATAAATGACCAGCATGGTCGAATAATAATAAGGCAGAACAGTTGAAACTGGAGCAGCAGCACAGCCAGGTGGACTGGGGACAGCAAGGAGTCATCATGTCAGGTAGTCCTGGGGCATGGTCCTAGGGCTCAGGTCCTCCGAGAGAGAGAAAGAAAGAGAGAAGGAGAGAATTAGAGAACGCACACTTAGATTCACACAGGACACCGAATAGGACAGGAGAAGTACTCCAGATATAACAAACTGACCCTAGCCCCCCCGACACATAAACTACTGCAGCATAAATACTGGAGGCTGAGACAAGAGGGGTCAGGAGACACTGTGGCCCCGTCCGAGGACACCCCCGGACAGGGCCAAACAGGAAGGATATAACCCCACCCACTTTGCCAAAGCACAGCCCCCACACCACTAGAGGGATATCTTCAACCACCAACTTACCATCCTGAGACAAGGCTGAGTATAGCCCGCAAAGACCTCCGCCATGGCACAACCCAAGGGGGGGATCGCCAACCCAGACAGGATGACCACATCAGTGAATCAACCCACTCAGGTGACGCACCCCCTCCAGGGACGGCATGAGAGAGCCCCAGTAAGCCAGTGACTGTAATAGGGTTAGAGGCAGAGAATCCCAGTGGAAAGAGGGGAACCGGCCAGGCAGAGACAGCAAGGGCGGTTCGTTGCTCCAGAGCCTTTCCGTTCACCTTCCCACTCCTGGGCCAGACTACACTCAATCATATGACCCACTGAAGAGATGAGTCTTCAGTAAAGACTTAAAGGTTGAGACCGAGTTTGCGTCTCTGACATGGGTAGGCAGACCGTTCCATAAAAATGTAGCTCTATAGGAGAAAGCCCTGCCTCCAGCTGTTTGCTTAGAAATTCTAGGGACAATTAGGAGGCCTGCGTCTTGTGACCGTAGCGTACGTGTAGGTATGTACGGCAGGACCAAATCAGAGAGATAGGTAGGAGCAAGCCCATGTAATGCTTTGTAGGTTAGCAGTAAGACCTTGAAATCAGCCCTTGCTTTGACAGGAAGCCAGTGTAGAGAGGCTAGCACTGGAGTAATATGATCAAATTTTTTGGTTCTAGTCAGGATTCTAGCAGCCGTATTTAGCACTAACTGAAGTTTATTTAGTGCTTTATCCGGGTAGCCGGAAAGTAGAGCATTGCAGTAGTCTAACCTAGAAGTGACAAAAGCATGGATTAATTTTTCTGCATAATTTTTGGACAGAAAGTTCCTGATTTTTGCAATGTTACGTATATGGAAAAAAGCTGTCCTTGAAATGGTCTTGATATGTTCTTCAAAGGAGAGATCAGGGTCCAGAGTAACGCCGAGGTCCTTCACAGTTTTATTTGAGATGACTGTACAACCATTAAGATTAATTGTCAGATTCAACAGAAGATCTCTTTGTTTCTTGGGACCTAGAACAAGCATCTCTGTTTTGTCCGAGTTTAAAAGTAGAAAGTTTGCAGCCATCCACTTCCTTATGTCTGAAACACATGCTTCTAGCAAGGGAAATTTTGGGGCTTCACCATGTTTCATTGAAATGTACAGCTGTGTGTCATCCGCATAGCAGTGAAAGTTAACGTTATGTTTTCGAATAACATCCCCAAGAGGTAAAATATATAGTGAAAACAATAGTGGTCCTAAAACGGAACCTTGAGGAACACCTAAATTTACAGTTGATTTGTCAGAGGACAAACCATTCACAGAGACAAACTGATATCTTTCCGACAGATAAGATCTAAACCAGGCCAGAACTTGTCCGTGTAGACCAATTAGGGTTTCCAATCTCTCCAAAAGAATGTGGTGATCGATGGTATCAAAAGCAGCACTAAGGTCTAGGAGCACGAGGACAGATGCAGAGCCTCGGTCCGATGCTATTAAAATGTCATTTACCACCTTCACAAGTGCCGTCTCAGTGCTATGATGGGGTCTAAAACCAGACTGAAGCATTTCGTATACATTGTTTGTCTTCAGGAAAGCAGTGAGTTGCTGCGCAACAGCCTTTTCTAAAGTTTTTGAGAGGAATGGAAGATTCGATATAGAGGCTTTATTACTGCCACTTTTAGTGAGTTTGGTACACATCCAGTGGATAGAGAGCCGTTTATTATGTTCAACATAGGAGGGCCAAGCACAGGAAGCAGCTCTTTCAGTAGTTTAGTTGGAATAGGGTCCAGTATGCAGCTTGAAGGTTTGGAGGCCATGATTATTTTCATCATTGTGTCAAGAGATATAGTACTAAAACACTTGAGCGTCTCTCTTGATCCTAGGTCCTGGCAGAGTTGTGCAGACTCAGGACAACTGAGCTTTGAAGGAATACGCAGATTTAAAGAGGAGTCCATAATTTGCTTTCTAATAATCATAATCTTTTCCTCAAAGAAGTTCATGAATTTATCACTGCTAAAGTGAAAGTCGTCCTCTCTTGGGGAATGCTGCTTTTTAGTTAGCTTTGCGACAGTATCAAAAAGGAATTTCGGATTGTTCTTATTTTCCTCAATTAAGTTAGAAAAATAGGATGATCGAGCAGCAGTAAGGGCTCTTCGGTACTGCACAGTACTGTCTTTCCAAGCTAGTCGTACTGGGCACCTGCTCACCAGACTGAGGAACTGGCTCTTCAGATACATCCTTACCTTCTACAACAATACTTTTCTGCTGCATAACACTTCCCTCTAATACAAGTTGCTACTCCGTGCCCTCAACACGGATAACTTGTTCCTCAGCAACAGGTGCTTGTGGCTGCTCTACAGCTGTCGGTCCACCTCTCCCTACACCAGTGGGCCCAGGCGTTACGATGATCACCTGCGCCCCTCCCTCTGCCTTCTCCCTTTTCGGGCAAGCATGTCGCTTATGACCAACATCCCCACACTCAAAACACAGTTGACTACCCGTACTAGCATAAGCCATATACATTCTATTGTCATACTTGATTTTAAACAATAACTCTAAAGTCTGCTTCGGTGAGTCCAAAAACATAAACACCTGTCGCTGAAATGACATAACCTGTTTCAACGCCGGGTGTTTGCAACCCAACGGGACAAGCTTAATTGAACTGGCGAACTTCCCAAAGCGCAATACCTCGCTCTCCAATAGCTCATTTGGAATAAACGGTGGGACATTTGAAATCGTTACCCTTGTTGACGGAGAAAAAAGCGGCGTAACTTCAATAAACATTCCTTTAAGAAGTACACCATTCTCAACCTTACGATCTACAAGACACTCTTCTTTAAGAAGTACACCATGCTCAACCATCCGATCTACAAGACACTCTTCTTTAAGAAGTACACCATGCTCAACCATACGATCTACAAGACACTCTTCTTTAAGAAGTACACCATGCTCAACCATCCGATCTACAAGACACTCTTCTTTAAGAAGTACACCATGCTCAACCATACGATCTACAAGACACTCTTCTTTAAGAAGCACGCCATGCTCAACTATACGATCAACCAGACACTCTTCTTCAAGAAGTACGCCATGCTCAACCATCCAATCAACCAGACACTCTTCTTTAAGAAGTACACCATGCTCAACCATACGATCTACAAGGCGCTCTTCTTTAAGAAATACCACCACTGCTTTATTCATCCTGGATGCATAAGCAACATTTTCGTATCCTACCTTCTCTCCTACGGCGACCAGAAACTCCTCCACCGTGACAGTAGCTTCAGTAACACACCTAAAGCCGTGCCGAAGTGACAGGGACGGCATCCCCATTCGGGCTGCCATCCCCGCCAGAATCAGGGTAATTTCGATACGATAAACAAAATACTTAATTCTACCACAACAAAAATAATAACCTTAATCATGCACAGAAGAAACCCCAAAAATGCCACCAAGAAATAGAAAACCGAAAGAAAGTTCTGAATATCTAACTCTACACAACACACGCACTCCTTCGCTCATGCAATTCCCAGCATGCACCAAACACTCCCAGCATGCAGAGAGAGAGAGAAGTGTGTGGATGTGAGGTTGTGGGGAAGAGAAGGCAAGACTGAGTGACAAATGTTGAATACCATTTATCAAGCAATGTGAGAAACATAAAATGTAGATGATATTCGGCCATTTGAGTATCGGACATAGAGAGATACTGCAACATGGAACATACACAACATACACACCTATTTCCACACAAAGCAAACATTGGCTGTGTCTGAATACCTGTACTTGCGTTCTGAGTAGTAGGCATTTTGGGTATGCAAAAAAAAAACATTTTATAGTTTGTGAAAACTGAGTATGCTTTAAATGTCAGGATGTCATACTAATTTTGGCTTTTCATCAACTAGAATTCGCTGCACACTATTGAGAAAGAGAATCATCTTTCGAGACCCATGTGTTTGACAATAGCTGATAATCAGCTGAGGGGATGCTCTGTACCAAAATTAACAAAAAGCAGGATTTACTGCAATTGCGCATTAGATTGTGCATTACATTCTCATTAGGCGCCGACAGAGATGGCCGCCTCGCTTCGCGTTCCTAGGAAACTATGCAGTTTTTTGTTTTTTTACGTGTTATTTCTTACATTAGTACCCCAGGTCATCTTAGGTTTCATTACATACAGTCGAGAAGAACTACTGAATATAAGATCAGCATCAACTCACAATCAGTACTACCAAGAATATGTTTTTCGCGACGCGGATCCTGTGTTCTGCCTTACAAACAGGACAACGGAGTGGATTCCATGCAGCGACCCCCCAAAAAAAAAAACAACTCCGAAAAAGAGGGAAACGAGGCGGTCTTCTGGTCAGACTCCGGAGACGGGCACACCGTGCACCACTCCCTAGCATTCTTCTTGCCAATGTCCAGTCTCTTGACAACAAGGTTGATGAAATCCGAGCAAGGGTAGCATTCCAGAGGGACATCAGAGACTGTAACGTTCTTTGCTTCACGGAAACGTGGCTCACTGGAGAGACTCTATCCGAAGCGGTGCAGCCAACGGGTTTCTCCACGCATCGCGCAGACAGAAACAAACAACTTTCTGGTAAGAAGAGGGGCGGGGGCGTATGCCTTATGACTAACGCGACATGGTGTGATGAAAGAAACATACAGGAACTCAAATCCTTCTGTTCACCTGATTTAGAATTCCTCACAATCAAATGTAGACCGCATTATCTACCAAGAGAATTCTCTTCGATTATAATCACAGCCGTATATATCCCCCCCCAAGCAGACACATCGATGGCTCTGAACGAACTTTATTTAACTCTTTGCAAACTGGAAACCATTCATCCAGAGGCTGCATTCATTGTAGCTGGGGATTTTAACAAGGCTAATCTGAAAACAAGACTCCCTAAATTTTATCAGCATATCGATTGCGCAACCAGGGGTGGAAAGACCTTGGATCATTGTTACTCTAACTTCCGCGACGCATATAAGGCCCTGCCCCGCCCCCCTTTCGGAAAAGCTGACCACGACTCCATTTTGTTGATCCCTGCCTACAGACAGAAACTAAAACAAGAGGCTCCCACGCTGAGGCCTGTCCAACGCTGGTCCGACCAAGCTGACTCCACACTCCAAGACTGCTTCCACCACGCGGACTGGGACATGTTTCGTATTGCGTCAGACAACAACATTGACGAATACGCTGATTCGGTGTGTGAGTTCATTAGAACGTGCGTTGAAGATGTCGTTCCCATAGCAACGATTAAAACATTCCCTAACCAGAAACCGTGGATTGATGGCAGCATTCGCGTGAAACTGAAAGCGCGAACCACTGCTTTTAATCAGGGCAAGGTGTCTGGTAACATGACCGAATACAAACAGTGCAGCTATTCCCTCCGCAAGGCTATCAAACAAGCTAAGCGTCAGTACAGAGACAAAGTAGAATCTCAATTCAACGGCTCAGACACAAGAGGCATGTGGCAGGGTCTACAGTCAATCACGGACTACAGGAAGAAATCCAGCCCAGTCACGGACCAGGATGTCCTGCTCCCAGGCAGACTAAATAACTTTTTTGCCCGCTTTGAGGACAATACAGTGCCACTGACACGGCCTGCAACGAAAACATGCGGTCTCTCCTTCACTGCAGCCGAGGTGAGTAAGACATTTAAACGTGTTAACCCTCGCAAGGCTGCAGGCCCAGACAGCATCCCCAGCCGCGCCCTCAGAGCATGCAAAGACCAGCTGGCCGGTGTGTTTACGGACATATTCAATCAATCCCTATACCAGTCTGCTGTTCCCACATGCTTCAAGAGGGCCACCATTGTTCCTGTTCCCAAGAAAGCTAAGGTAACTGAGCTAAACGACCACCGCCCCGTAGCACTCACTTCCGTCATCATGAAGTGCTTTGAGAGACTAGTCAAGGACCATATCACCTCCACCCTACCTGACACCCTAGACCCACTCCAATTTGCTTACCGCCCAAATAGGTCCACAGACAATGCAATCTCAACCACACTGCACACCGCCCTAACCCATCTGGACAAGAGGAATACCTATGTGAGAATGCTGTTCATTGACTACAGCTCGGCATTCAACACCATAGTACCCTCCAAGCTCGTCATCAAGCTCGAGACCCTGGGTCTCGACCCCGCCCTGTGCAACTGGGTACTGGACTTCCTGACGGGCCGCCCCCAGGTGGTGAGGGTAGGCAACAACATCTCCTCCCCGCTGATCCTCAACACTGGGGCCCCACAAGGGTGCGTTCTGAGCCCTCTCCTGTACTCCCTGTTCACCCACGACTGCGTGGCCACGCACGCCTCCAACTCAATCATCAAGTTTGCGGACGACACGACAGGGGTAGGCTTGATTAGGGCTGATTTCAAGATTTCAAGGTTTTACTGCTAACCTACAAAGCATTACATGGGCTTGCTCCTATCTATCTCTCTGATTTGGTCCTGCCGTACATACCTACACGTACGCTACGGTCACAAGACGCAGGCCTCCTAATTGTCCCTAGAATTTTTAAGCAAACAGCTGGAGGCAGGGCTTTCTCCTATAGAGCTCCATTTTTATGGAACGGTCTGCCTACCCATGTCAGAGACGCAAACTCGGTCTCAACCTTTAAGTCTCTACTGAAGACTCATCTCTTCAGTGGGTCATATGATTGAGTGTAGTCTGGCCCAGGAGTGGGAGGGTGAACGGAAAGGCTCTGGAGCAACGAACCACCCTTGCTGTCTCTGCCTGGCCGGTTCCCCTCTTTCCACTGGGATTCTCTGCCTCTAACCCTATTACAGGGGCTGAGTCACTGGCTTTACTGGGGCTCTCTCATGCCGTCCCTGGAGGAGGTGCGTCACCTGAGTGGGTTGAGTCACTGATGTGGTCATCCTGTCTGGGTTGGCGCCCCCCCCCCCCCCTTAAGTTGTGCCGTGGCGGAGGTCTTTGTGGGCTATACTCAGCCTTGTCTCAGGATGGTAAGTTGGTGGTTGAAGATATCCCTCTAGTGGTGTGGGGGCTGTGCTTTGGCAAAGTGGGTGGGGTTATATCCTTCCTGTTTGGCCCTGTCCGGGGGTGTCCTCGGAGTGGGCCACAGTGTCTCCTGACCCCTCCTGTCTCAGCCTCCAGTATTTATGCTGCAGTAGTTTATGTGTCGGGGGGCTAGGGTCAGTTTGTTATATCTGGAGTACTTCTCCTGTCCTATTCGGTGTCCTGTGTGAATCTAAGTGTGCGTTCTCTAATTCTCTCCTTCTCTCTTTCTCTCTCTCGGAGGACCTGAGCCCTAGGACCATGCCCCAGGACTACCTGACATGATGACTCCTTGCTGTCCCCAGTCCACCTGGCTGTGCTGCTGCTCCAGTTTCAACTGTTCTGCCTTATTATTATTCGACCATGCTGATCATTTATGAACATTTGAACATCTTGGCCATGTTCTGTTATAATCTCCACCCGGCACAGCCAGAAGAGGACTGGCCATCCCACATATGCTCTCTCTAATTCTCTCTTTCTTTCTCTCTCTCGGAGGACCTGAGCCCTAGGACCATGCCCCAGGAATACCTGACATGATGACTCCTTGCTGTCCCCAGTCCACCTGACTGTGCTGCTGCTCCAGTTTCAACTATTCTGCCTTATTATTATTCGACCATGCTGGTCATTTATGAACATTTGAACATCTTGACCATGTTTTGTTATAATCTCCACCCGGCACAGCCAGAAGAGGACTGGCCACCCCACATAGCCTGGTTCCTCTCTAGGTTTCTTCCTAGGTTTTGGCCTTTCTAGGGAGTTTTTCCTAGCCACCGTGCTTCTTCACCTGCATTGCTTGCTGTTTGGGGTTTTAGGCTGGGTTTCTGTACAGCACTTTGAGATATCAGCTGATGTACGAAGGGCTATATAAAATAAATTTGATTTGATTGATTACCAACAACGACGAGACGGCCTACAGGGAGGAGGTGAGGGCCCTCGGAGTGTGGTGTCAGGAAAATAACCTCACACTCAACGTCAACAAAACTAAGGAGATGATTGTGGACTTCAGGAAACAGCAGAGGGAACACCCCCATATCCACATCGATGGAACAGTAGTGGAGAGGGTAGCAAGTTTTAAGTTCCTCGGCATACACATCACAGACAAACTGAATTGGTCCACACACACAGACAGCATCGTGAAGAAGGCGCAGCAGCGCCTCTTCAACCTCAGGAGGCTGAAGAAATTCGGCTTGTCACCAAAAGCACTCACAAACTTCTACAGATGCACAATCGAGAGCATCCTGGCGGGCTGTATCACCGCCTGGTACGGCAACTGCTCCGCCCTCAACCGTAAGGCTCTCCAGAGGGTGGTGAGGTCTGCACAACGCATCACCGGGGGCAAACTACCTGCCCTCCAGGACACCTACACCACCCGATGTCACAGGAAGGCCATAAAGATCATCAAGGACATCAACCACCCGAGCCACTGCCTGTTCACCCCGCTATCATCCAGAAGGCGAGGTCAGTACAGGTGCATCAAAGCTGGGACCGAGAGACTGAAAAACAGCTGCTATCTCAAGGCCATCAGACTGTTAAACAGCCACCACTAACATTGAGTGGCTGCTGCCAACACACTGACACTGACTCAACTCCAGCCACTTTAATAATGGGAATTGATGGGAAATGATGTAAATATATCACTAGCCACTTTAAACAATGCTACCTTATATAATGTTACTTACCCTACATTATTCATCTCATATGCATACGTATATACTGTACTCTATATCATCGACTGTATCCTTATGTAATACATGTATCACTAGCCACTTTAACTATGCCACTTTGTTTACATACTCATCTCATATGTATATACTGTACTCGATACCATCTACTGTATCTTGCCTATGCTGCTCTGTACCATCACTCATTCATATATCCTTATGTACATATTCTTTATCCCCTTACACTGTGTACAAGACAGTAGTTTTGGAATTGTTAGTTAGAATACTTGTTGGTTATTACTGCATTGTCGGAACTAGAAGCACAAGCATTTCGCTACACTCGCATTAACATCTGCTAACCATGTGTATGTGACAAATAAAATTTGATTTGATTTGATTTGATTTAGAATGAGCCTAGTATACTGATATTTGTTGTTTGCTGCATTATTTTTTCTAAACAGTACATTCTAAATCTCTCTCTCTCTCTCTCTCGCTCACACTTTCTGTGGTACTAGCTGTGGTACTAGAACAGATCCCTCTGGTCTCCCATAGAAAAGCACTTGGTGTAAATATGTTTCACATCTTTCTATGTGATTACCCTGACAAAACACTGCTGAATGACAGAACACCAGCAGAATAGAATACAAATAAACAGAGGCCTTAGGTAAACATTTCTGAGGTGGTAACGGTGAGTGGTTTGTAGCCTGCTGGGTGTATTATAGTGATGAAGTGATAGCGAGAAAGAGCGAGAGAGAGTGAGGGAAAGAAGGAGACGGCGTGAGAAGTCTCCATAGACAGATGCAGTGATAACATGTTTTATTTCAGTGGACCGGGCTAAATCCTCTGACAAGATGCAACAACAGGCCGGCAGACAGAGGCCTTCAGATAGCCACATAGATCCGTGTCAGATCGGTGCTATCACACCAATCTCCCCTCACACACGCACAATGAGCGAGATGAGGAGAGTGTGTGGGGAGTTTGGTCAGATTGGCACGTGGGGCATCAGAGACCAGCTCAAGTGTGTGTGTATCTGTGTGTGCTTCTGTATGCGTCTGTCTGTGTGTCTGTCTGTGCATCTGTATGTCTTGTCGTTGCGTCACTAGTAGCATTCCTGGAAGGTCCCAGCGTGCTGTTGGCGGATGCCCCTGAGGAGCAGCAGACACTGGGGGAGATGGAGGTGAGAGGGAGGGCAGTGGTAGGCAGGTGGGGGGGACTGCAGACACAACACAGGGCGGCATCGTCTGTGAAAAAAGCGACAGCCTTATCTGTGGGCGCCTGCAGTCTGCCCAGAGCCATTGAGGATAGAGACAAGCCCCAGCAGGCCCAGTGGCTCTGGCCCAGATTCAATCCTACTGTCTGGGGTGAGAGGATGGGGGACATGGCCTCTGGTGGAACCACTGGATCTAACACCAGGGCAGAGGGCTGGCTGAACCCTAGATTTGTTCTATGTGCTGCCTGAGTGTTCAGACCAGTGATGAGCAGCTCGCATGTCTCAGTGGAGAGATGTGGGAAGGTGCTAACCCACTTTCTTAGGTGTTTGTGGGCCAATGTAGCATCAGTGACACACCTGCACCTCTTCTTTCGTCCCTCTGTGCATCACTCCCTCCCTTCCGCCCTAGATTCCCCCACTCTCATGTTTCCTTGGAGTCAAGCCATCGTCCTTTTGTCAGGCGTGTCATAGGATAGTGGGGCCCAATCCCAGGGGCCCTCACACACACAGGACGATGCAGCGCTAGCATTAGCCTAGTGCATGGATCTGCCTCACCGTGTGTGAACAGCAGCTCTCCTCATCCATCTCTCTCTCTCTCTCTCTCTCTCTCTCTCTCTCTTGAGCCACGAGCTGAAAAAAAGGATTGATTGTTTGAAGACAAGAGGGAAGAATTTGTCTGCTTCAGACAGGAGGAGAAAGGGTCTTGAATGGGAGCTGTCATGGGGTGGTGGTTGGGGTTTGCAGTGCGTCCCACTTTTCACAGAGAATGAACTGTGTGTCAGCAAGTTCTTCTTCCACCACAGCCTTTCTACTATTTAACCAGTGGTACAAATGTGGTGAAATAGGTGTGTAAGTGTGTGCATAGCTGGGTGTGCGTCTGCGCACATGTGTGTGTGTGTGTGTGTGCGTGCACGTGTATGTGTGTGTCCGAGTGTGTGTGTGTGTGTGTGTCTGTGTGCGTGCGTGCGTACGCACAAGTGTGTATGTGTGTGTGTGTGTGCCAGATATTCTCCCTTTGGTCATAATAAATCCCCATAAGTGTTTCCTGTTATGCCTTTCTCTTCCTGTTTTGTTCCAGATTGGGGACTGTAATGATACATGGAGAGAAGACAAAGCTACCTGCATGGCTCATGAAAAACAAGCAGCTTTACATGAAAATGGCCTCCCAGAATTTGTATTGTGTCTGACTCCCTATGATCATAACTCCACAGTCTGTGTTTGCGTTTTTGTGTGTGCCTGTGTGTGTGTTGGTGTGGTGAGCGTGCATGATACTTTCTTTTCCAACTCCTCTGGGTTGCTGAGATTCTATTGCAGATTGGCTCATCTAAGATAGTAACAATCTCTCTGGGTGTTTTTGTATGTGAGATTCTAGTAGAGACCTATATCCGACTTAGGCCTTATAGTTCATGTCCCAGATCGGATCATTGGGACACCAGGACACAAAGTTATGATAGGAGTTAACAAGTCAAACACTACACTTTCCTAATCCTGACCTCAGATAGCCTACCACCCTGACCCTTAAACTTTGACCTCTAACCATGTGCTGTAGCTGTGCCACCCAGCTGATGCCGCTCTAGTGTATTTAATGACTTAACATTAGTTTAACAGTGGAGGTCATGCATTCATCTACACGCTGCTCTGCTATGCTGTTGTTCCTCCTTTCTACGCCCAGCTTGGTACATAAGTCTGGATACCCACTGAATACTAATCTATGAGCTAGAATGGTTTGAAAAACGTACAGCTTAGAAACACTCATTTACTATGACTTATTGCCTGTGGTTTGTCTGTAGTTCTGTGGATGCTCTTTGATGATACTTCTCCTTAACTTCTTTTGTTTTGCCAAATGTTGGCATCTCTAAATGGACACCCCCACCCACCCCAACCCCAACCCACCAAAAGGGACCATGGGCTGAACTGAACCAAGCTAATCCTCTTTCATCTTCTTTATCTCCATCTCTCCTTTAACTGGTCCCTCTGAAGTCCAGCCTGGCCTGGCTTTTGATTCCATTAATTGAGTTTGGTGGAAAAACATATGGAGGAGGAGGTATGTAGGGGAGCGGAGGGGAGGAGGTCTTGTAAACCTTGAAGGCCACATATTTAGGAGGCCCACCCGCTCCTCTCGTCTCTCAACCCCCCTCCAACCTCCCCTCTCCGGCCCTCCCAGGGAATCACCCTGCCAGTCGACTCTTCCTTTATCGCTATGCTTTTCATCTCTCCTTCTTTACGATTGCTTGTCTGTTTTGCCGCGTCATATTTTTGCGGGGAGTCATGACATTTTAAAAGGATCAGTAAATATGTCTGTTTGTGGAGAGTGGGAGGGTCTGGCAGAATGACAGTGTAAGTGCTTCCAAGGTGAGAGGTCAAGGAGGTTGGGAGGGGAGGGAGGGAGGGTGATTCAGGGGCTCGCACTCAGGTTGACCCCTGCGGTGTGCTGTCTGAGACCCTGGTCCTGTACCCATCCATCTGTGGCCCATGTGGCTTTGATAAGGATCCTCATCCTCACAGACACATTTTCATTATTTTTCTGTGTGTCGACTGCAAGGCTGAACCAACATGACTCCCAGGAACAGGGCCTAGATGGCATCTGAGCAGAGAGGACCCGTATTACACAGTGAGTTTAGTGAGTCTTTTCACTGAACAGATGCTGCCGGTTGAGTAACAGTGCAGATGTAACATGTGGTTCAAACCTCTCCGATTCTGTCAACATTGAGTGTCCCAAATGTTTGGAGCACAGCAAGTCAATTAGAGAATGGATATAATTTGATGCCGGGAGGGGTTAAGGTAACACTACTGTAGGCTGAGACTATGATCCACTGAGGATCAGGACTTAGTGTTCTCTAAGAAACATGTCTCTCTTTGGAGAGAAATCTCAAGCAGGTACATGAGAACGCTCTTCGGATACATCATGTGTTATGACACGTTGCATACATCTATAACAGGTAGAAGGAGATCAGTGGTAGGTCTTCTGTGTCAGGTTTGGTCTTTGGATTTGCCCGATTTTTCACATCCGATCTTATGGCATTATTGTACATGTTAATGCAAGGTGTAAAGAGCTGTGAGAGAGAATGAGTATGTACACTGAACAAAAATGTAATTGCAACATGTAAAGTGTCGGTCCCATGTTTCATGAGCTGAAATAAAAGATCCCAGAAATTTTCCACATGCACAAAAAGCTTATTTCTCTCAAATGTGTGCACAAATTGGTTTACACCCATGTTAGTAAGCATTTCTCCTTTGCCAAGATAATCCATTCACCTGACAGGTGTGGCATATCAAGAAGCTGATTAAACAGCATGATCATTACACAGGTGCACCTTGAGCTGGGGACAATAAAAAGCCACTCTAAAATGTGCAGTTTTGTCACACAACCTTGTCACAGATGTCTCAAGTTTTGGGGGAGCGTGCAATTGACATGCCGACTGAAGGAATGTCCACCAGAGCTGTTGCTAGATAATTTAATGTTAATTTCTCTACCATAAGCTACCTCCAACGTCATTTTAGAGAATTTGGCAGAACGTCCAACCGGCCTCACAACCACAGACCATGTGTAAGGCATTGTGTGGGCAAGCGGTTTGCTGATGTCAACATTGTGAACATAATGCCACATGGTGGGGTTATGGTATGAGCAGACATAAGCTACAGACAACGAACAATTGCATTTTATCGATGGCAATTTAAATGCACAGAGATACCGTAATGAGATCTTGAGGCCCATTGTCATGCCATTCACTTACCACCATCACCTCATGTTTCAGCATGATAATGCATGGCCCCGTGTTGCAAGGATCTGTACACAAATCCTGAAAGCTGAAAAAATGTCAGACATGTCACCCATTGAGCATGTTTGGAATGCTCTGGATAGACGTGTAGGACAGCATGTTTCAGTTCCCAACAGTATCCAGCAACTTCGCACAGCCATTGAAGAGGAGTGGGACAACATTCCACAGGCCACAATCAACAGCCTGATCAACTCAATGTGAAGGAGATGTGTCATGCTGCATGAGGCAAATGGTGGTCACACCAGATACTGACTGGTTTTCTGATCCACGCCCCTACCTTTTTTTGTAGGTATCTGTGACCAACAGATGCATGTCTGTATTCTCAGTCATGTGAAATCCATAGATTAGGAACTAATTAATTTATTTCAATTGACTGATTTCTTATATAAACTGTAACTCAGTAAAATCTTTGAAATTGTTGCATGTTGCGTTTATATTTTTGTTCAGTATACAGTGCCTTGCGAAAGTATTCGGCCCCCTTGAACTTTGCGACCTTTTGCCACATTTCAGGCTTCAAACATAAAGATATAAAACTGTATTTTTTTGTGAAGAATCAACAACAAGTGGGACACAATCATGAAGTGGAACGACATTTATTGGATATTTCAAACTTTTTTAACAAATCAAAAACGGAAAAATTGGGCGTGCAAAATTATTCAGTGCCCTTAAGTTAATACTTTGTAGCGCCACCTTTTGCTGCGATTACAGCTGTAAGTCGCTTGGGGTATGTCTCTATCAGTTTTGCACATCGAGAGACTGAAATTTTTTCCCATTCCTCCTTGCAAAACAGCTCGAGCTCAGTGAGGTTGGATGGAGAGCATTTGTGAACAGCAGTTTTCAGTTCTTTCCACAGATTCTCGATTGGATTCAGGTCTGGACTTTGACTTGGCCATTCTAACACCTGGATATGTTTATTTTTGAACCATTTCATTGTAGATTTTGCTTTATGTTTTGGATCATTGTCTTGTTGGAAGACAAATCTCCGTCCCAGTCTCAGGTCTTTTGCAGACTCCATCAGGTTTTCTTCCAGAATGGTCCTGTATTTGGCTCCATCCATCTTCCTATCAATTTTAACCATCTTCCCTGTCCCTGCTGAAGAAAAGCAGGCCCAAACCATGATGCTGCCACCACCATGTTTGACAGTGGGTATGGTGTGTTCAGGGTGATGAGCTGTGTTCCTTTTACGCCAAACATAACGTTTTTCATTGTTGCCAAAAAGTTCAATTTTGGTTTCATCTGACCAGAGCACCTTCTTCCACATGTTTGGTGTGTCTCCCAGGTGGCTTGTGGCAAACTTTAAACAACACTTTTTATGGATATCTTTAAGAAATGGCTTTCTTTTTGCCACTCTTCCATAAAGGCCAGATTTGTGCAATATACGACTGATTGTTGTCCTATGGACAGAGTCTCCCACCTCAGCTGTAGATCTCTGCAGTTCATCCAGAGTGATCATGGGCCTCTTGGCTGCATCTCTGATCAGTCTTCTCCTTGTATGAGCTGAAAGTTTAGAGGGACGGCCAGGTCTTGGTAGATTTGCAGTGGTCTGATACTCCTTCCATTTCAATATTATCGCTATCACAGTGCTCCTTGGGATGTTTAAAGCTTGGGAAATCTTTTTGTATCCAAATCCAGCTTTAAACTTCTTCAAAACAGTATCTCGGACCTGCCTGGTGTGTTCCTTGTTCTTCATGATGCTCCCTGCGCTTTTAACGGACCTCTGAGACTATCACAGTGCAGGTGCATTTATACGGAGACTTGATTACACACAGGTGGATTGTATTTATCATCATTAGTCATTTAGGTTAACATTGGATCATTCAGAGATCCTCACTGAACTTCTGGAGAGAGTTTGCTGCACTGAAAGTAAAGGGGCTGAATAATTTTGCACGCCCAATTTTTCAGTTTTTGATTTGTTAAAAAAGTTTGAAATATCCAATAAATGTCGTTCCACTTCATGATTGTGTCCCACTTGTTGTTGATTCTTCACAAAAAATACAGTTTTATATCTTTATGTTTGAAGCCTGAAATGTGGCAAAAGGTCGCAAAGTTCAAGGGGGCCGAATACTTTCGCATGGCACTGTATATCCCATACTGCAGTGACACGTTGCTAGTGTTATAATTACTCTCCCATTCCCATTCACAGTGTATGCTACAGTATAAGGTGTGTGTGTGTGTGTGTGTGTGTGTGTGTGTGTGTGTGTGTGTGTGTGTGTGTGTGTGTGTGTGTGTGTGTGTGTGTGTGTGTGTGTGTGTGTGTGTGTGTGTGTGTGTGTGTGTGTGCATGTGTTGAGTCCTGAATCTCTCGCGGGGAAAATAAGTCTCCTTCATTTTTACAAGGTTTCTTTATTATCATCAGTATGAAATGGCATCCAGATTGTCAGGTTATAGTTGTTCTGAACAGGTAATAGTGAGCAGGTCTGTGGTTTTCTATCTGTTAGGTTGACTGGAAGCAAATCAAAGCTGTGCTGTGACACAGAGACACACACCACAGAGAAACAGAGAGGTACAGGTTCTGCCCATTACCATGGCAAAGCTGGCAAAACAGGAGAAGCCTAGGTAACATAGAACAAGACGGGTCAATAAGGCTGTCCCAAACATAGAAATAGGATTGATAGAACAGATTGTTGCTTCGTGGTAAAGTGTAAATGACCTTATTATTTCAACAATAGCGTCAGTTTCTGTACGACGTATCTAATATGGCAGCTGAAATGGCAAGGGTATCTGTTTTATTCAATCAATTCTATGCTCTGTGTATCTCTCCCTGTCTCCTTGAAGGATTTTAACACACAGCCCTGTGGGGATCATTTAAAGAGGGAGAAATTGGCCGAATTAAACTTGATTTCTTTATTTTCATGAAGAGAAAAATGTTTAACAGCTCAGAGAAAGCGCTTCAGCTGAAAAATATATTCATTACGATAGAAATGGTGATAACATTATCCATAATAGTTCAGGTGAAAGAAAAAGGAAAAAATAAAATAAATTATCTGAATGACAATAATAATAACAATAAGTATGATAACAACAACAACAATAATAAACTGTTTCAAATGAAGCTTTATAAACTTTTTTTCTTTGCTTGTTTATTTTTATCTTTGTAATGTCCATTAAAAATAGTAGAAGTCATTGAGCAGAAATCCAGCATATATTTATTAAACAGTGTGAAGGGAATTGCTCTGTCTTCACCACCCCAGTATATCACACATTTACATTATTCACAGTTACTAGAGACCTGCTCGGCACATACAGTACCACTGCAACAGGACGGGGGAGAGGTGGGAGGAGATGGTAAATGCATGGGGATGGGTGTAGGTGTAGTCTATACAGTATCTGGTCTAAGCGGGTACCTAGTAGAAAGGAAAATGACCCCCTCCCATCCACCCATCAGTGGATGCTGTGGATGCTGCCTGGTTCCCCATATACCCTTTACAGCCTCTCTATTCATAGATTGCACCTCAGTCACTTCGTCACACACTGCCATTGTTATCAACAATCTACAGACGCCACAGCCATATTAATGCTCAAATGTAGAACGGGGCTAATGATCTGTTTTGTCTAAATTACACTATAGGGGCGTGGGAATATGATGACATTGCTAAAGTATTCACATATTTAGTAGAAAACAACTTTGCCCTCATCGTTATGTTGTCAAATGTACTTTAGACAGATGGCAATGTTGTAATTTGCTAGCAAAGTTTGTAAAAAATAGCTAGCAATGCTAACGTTATCTAGCTAAAATATGGAGGTCTCCCCTCAATCTTAGCTAGCTAGCTAGCGTTATACTCTAAAGTCAATCTCGCGACATCAAAATGATGACAAAAGGTTTTCCTACTAATTATTTGCCTTCTTTAGAAATGTCATTGTGTTTTCAAGCCACAGTAATGCACTATAAACCAAATCTTCATCAACTCCCAATGAGGATGCATTGAGTATTATGCTCAGTTGGGCATAGTCCTAAAACGAACATTCAAAACAATATTGTGGCGCAATGTGGAATGCATGAATACAACAAGACAATCAACACAGACACACCAAATGCATGTCTTTAACATTTTATACATTGTCCTCAAGCCAGAGGCCTATCTGACCCTCAACCCCGATTAGAAAACTCAACAACCTTCACTTCCTCTGTGCCTCCCTGTCCTCCCCAGCTCAGCCCATGGCTGTGACCATGTTGGAGTGGTGGGGGTGGCCGAAGGAGGGGTGTATGGGTGTGGGGGTGGGCAACATGTGTCCGGAGTGACTGAAGGGTGGCAGGTGGCCCATGTGGGTCATGTGTCCGGCCAGGGAGGCAGCACTGAAAGGAGAAGACTTGTCGTGCATACACTTGGACAGCTCCTCATAACCATCACCGCCCCGCCTGCCCTTCTTGGACTTGTTGGACATCTTGCGGTTGCGTGTCTGGATGCCTTCCTTCTTCATGGTCAAAGGCCGGTTTACCTGTAGGGAGACGGGGTTGGAGAGAGAGATGAGTGACCGGGTTGAGATGGTGGTAAGGGTTTTTAATCGACTTAATATGTTTGAGCTTAATGGAGTATGTGCAGAAATAACGTACTGTATATTATCTGAAAACACACTCATTTGCAAATTTTTCTAACATTTTTTAAACAAAAAAAATAACATGCAGAAACAGTATGCAGCTTATTCCCTAAAACTAGGCCATATTCAATTTAATACATGGCAATACACCAAGGCTGAACATTGAACAGTTGTGCCTCATTTGAACAGACGCAGTTGGTCTGACGGAATAACAGTCCCACCATTGTGAGTCTCAAGGGGATGACGCCTACCATGGAAACAATAAAGCACAAAGAAAGAAAACACCAACGGGGCCCAGTGTGTCTGAGGGGCCAAGCTCTGGATCCCTGTCTCCCTCCCTCCTTCCCTCCCGATCCCTCTTTCATATGCTGTTCTAATCAATGCAACCTGTCCATATACTTGACCTGGCTGGCTGAGTGTGGGTAGGGCTGGTGGTCGGTCAGGCCAGGCGGTTAGCAGTGAAAGACTTACGTTGTGCAGCTTGTAGTACAGGCCGCAGGCGTTGCACACGGGGTCTCCATTGCCGTTGCGCCTCCACAGTGTGGTGGTGGTTGTCTGGCAGTTAGCACAACAGGTGCCGGCTCGTCTGGCCGCAGACTGGATGGAAACATGAAGAAAGCATTTATTAGACCACAACTGAATGGACACATAACACATGAAAGAATAGGTTGGGGATTACTTTAGAGCTGGAAGGTGTGTAGATAGTATTTGCATATTGACTGCCAGGAGCGGAGAGGACATATAATATTCCATGCTGTTTTAGATCAAAGTTGTTCATTATAGTTATAGATTTGCATATCATTTCAGTAATTTATTCATATTGCGTGACAGTTTGATAGTTCATTGTAATGCTATGAAATACTGAATGAAGTATGCAATACAAATGTCTCAGGTCTTTACATTCCCAGACAGAATATTTATCAAAACACTAAATAGTTGTTAACGTGTGAATTAATTGGTCTCTATTAACAAGGAGCGTGCCAGAGTACTCGCTCAAGACGAGTATCTTAACAGATATGGATCATTTTCCGAAAAAGACAATGACAGGACTATTTTTTGTAATTATCCATGATCGAAATGTGTTATTTAGTTTTAGCCGCCAGCACGCATCTCTCTTTCACTCAAACAGTGTGAAGCGCTGTGCGCTCCGCTCCGACTGTTTGCTAGATGGTATTAACCTACAATAAACAATATGTTACTATAAAAGTAATGCTGAATAGATCATATAAGAAAGTAATGGGTTGTCTATATAGGCTACAGTTTTTTCCCAGCATGAGAAATCGTTTTCATTTCACAGACACAGTAGTGATGAACACTCACTATCAAAGGTCTTCCTGTCAGATGCAAAGCATCGCTATTGAATGGAGATTAGGTAGCGAGGGGGGCTATAGGCCCTCCAGTGTCCGGGCTGTCTGTGCGATCCCCTGCTATTACAGATGGTTTCTTCACACTTAATAATATGAGACATTTACAAGTATACCCCTATAGCTAAATATGGTAATCTGAACCCTCAGTCAGAATAGTGCATGGCCCTATACAGCTACGGATCATTTTAAAACATGGATTAGTGCAAATTACCTCTATTAAGTCAAATAGAAACGCCCCAATTTGTGTAAACCTGGCCCTACATAAACATCTCTCCAAGTAAATAAGTCTAGGCTCGAGCCCTAACCTTGGCCCGACAGGAAGCAGGGCATAAATCCATGTATTTTATCTCCCCGTGCGCCCTGCTTGCATCTCGATAGCCCTCGCTTTTTTCTGTGCACATAACCGGGCCTGAAATGTTGTGCCGGTCCGCTTTACTGTATGCTATGAGATGAGGACTGACCGGCTTGACCACTGCTATAGAAAAGTATGTGTAGTTAGCGCGCCACGGACGGAAACATGCGCTGCCCCCGCGTCCTTATCCGTACCCGCAGATATCCGGATATAGGAAACAACTGGAAGGCCCCTGCGCGAGCACTGGAAGGCCCCTGCGCGAGCACTGAAAACACGCGAGCAGAAAAGTATCTACAAACTCACCAGGCACTGACTCGTATGGAAAAAGCATTCTTGATGCTCACAGGATTATATGATCAATGTGAATGGATTTTTCAGTCATTAGGACCAAAGTGACAGTTATTAAACGTTATTATGCTTGTCATGCACGTTTAGGCTATATTGATTGTGGTTGGTCCAGGAATATCCTTTGGACTTCTATTATTTCTCAAGGCACAAATATTCATAGCCTAGGCCTATGGCGTTGATGCTTACAATGTTAAGCAGCTCAAGTCACGATAGTGTTCAAACGTTTCAAAAATGATCTAAAAATGGGTCTCTAAATAGTCTCGGCGGTGATGCCTTTTGTATAGCCAGCATTGTCTGGCTCAGTGCCGTCGGCAGAGACCTTGTGAAAACGACCATTCTCTTATTAAGATGCTCACAGGATTATATGATCTTTAGTTAGGATGGTCCTTTAAAAAACGCAGTCGACATGAAATACTGTATGTTAAATAACCTATGTGTGTCTCAACCATAAATGCGTTTCAATACTAGTATCCGTACCCTTTGATTAATATATTAATAATCCTATTATCAACCTGAGACGTTTGGGAACCAATTCGTAAATCATTTGAATAGGCATACCCTAATTATGCATACATCCGCATTTCAGAAATGAATTACCAGAAATTATAAGCCATATGTATTTCATTTCTATAGATGGATCTCCCTTATAATGGCTCAGTTTGTTTTATAGTAATTTCTCTATTTCTGCAAAATCCCAATGTATTCAAGAGGGGCGTGGAAAAAATGCTCTTGCAAAAATCAACCACGAGTTGCCAGAATAAATCAATTATCGAGAGGTTATGGGCCTAGTGAAATTATAGCTCAGTGAAATACGTTTATGGTTATTATTATATGCTATTTTACATTATTTCTATCATTCTTATTATTCTTATTATTATGCTATTGATTTATTAGTCTACATGCAAATAGGTTTAGGCCCGCGAACAGTAGCTGTGGGCTATTTAAAATGTTATAAATACAGGAAATATTCAGATCATATCTCGAATATAGTTATTTTGTCATTTATGCATATCATTTTTTGGTTGCTCATTTATCTTTCAACAGGCCATGGAGAAAGGTATTTCTTTGCTTTTTGTATTTGATGCAAATCCGACTGGCCATCACGCAATATAATATTATCTAAATCACAACTGATGTTCTGTTCTTATTTATGTCTTCTGGTTTCTACATCTCATTGGGTCATCATATCAATTCCCTCCATCGCAGAGTTTCATATATGTGCATTCTTCATTGCGCATATGTTATTGTTGAGACCAGGTGTTTTAAAGTCTGGTTATCTCAGGGCTATAGATACTGTAACATGTAAAAAATAGCTTTTCATTTTAACCCAACAATTTAAAAAAAAAAATGCAATCAATGGAGTTACCAGCACATTAAGTCTAAAACGACTGTTTTCAGTAATTACAACATTTACATAGTCCATTGAACTGCTGTCTGACTAGAGAGAGGCCTGCACTGGCCCTGATATCAGTAACAGTATCAGAAGTAGCAGCAATAATGATAGCAGAAACAACAAAGTTAGCTGCACTCGGCTAACAGCCTGTGTACAGGAGCACAGGGGTGAGTGGGAAACACAATTCCCGGAAACTGATTGGGAAAATATAACTTTCCTGGAATTGTGCCCTTCTTGCCCTCTCCCCCCCACCTTGTGCTCTTATTTACCTCTGCACTCCATGATCTGTGTGTGTGTGTGTGTGTGTGTGTGTGTGTGTGTGTGTGTGCGTGTGTGCGTGTTTGTGTGCATGTGTTGGGGGGGGGGGGGGGGGGGGGGGGCGGGGGTGTTCCGTAGTACTCACCAGTCTACGTTTGGGCTTGATGAGGGGTCGGTTCTGACCGTTCATCTTGTGGTACAGGCCGCAGGCGTTACACAGGTAGTGGCCCGTACCATCCCTTCGCCACAGTGGGGTAGAGGTGGCTCCACAGTTGACACACTCACGCCCCTCTGAGCAGCATGCAGGTGGAGGGAGAGCACAGGGACATTTATAAAATTAACCTGTCAACTCTGACACATTTATCATACGCAAAAACTCTGTAACGTGTAGCAGTGAAATTTACAATTTAGTAAAATGTCATGTAAGTAAGTCTGCACTGCATATTTTTATACTAGGTTCACCAAAGCATGGGAAAAGTTTTGAGAATTAATTTTAGTTACTAAGTTCTAATCTCTAGTATGGGAAAGTGTTTTTCGTGTGAAGTTTGTGTGAGAGCAAGAAAGTGTGTGTTTAACCCTCTGCAGACTCTTGGAATAACAAAAGGCTTTGTTCTGTTTGATCTGGTTAAGTTTCTCCCTGTCAGTTTTGGGTCAGCTGGTACGCATACACCCACAATGAATTGTAGGCTATCTCTTACGTTTCTGCTCATTTTGCTGTGATTGCAATCAATGTTCCCACTAAACTGTGCGTGAAAGCACAGCTCCCCTTGAACTGCCGCCCAGAAGAAATATCAACACGTGCAGAGAAGCACAAGATTAAACTTCCCTCAACTTTCTAGAGTTTTCCCCTTTAGTTCACTCTATCAACGTTTCACTCTAAGGTGGGAATTGTGCTCGAATCAACGCAATATTAGCCACTTCCAATATAACATACTGAAACAAAACAAACTATGCAAGACATTTTCTTGTAGGCAGAGCGCATTGGAGTAGGATACAACTACATTGACTAGCACGACTCAGGACCATACTCTACACAGACCTGTGTACCATAACCAATCAGAGCTACAATGGGCCTATATGCAAATATCTATTGCCATATTTCATGCCATATTGCCATTCACATTGAACTGAACTGTGTTTACCATATGAGTAGTCACAAGTAGATGCAAGAGCTGCATGTAGCCCCCTGTGCACATTTGTTTATATTATTTGATAGTTAATGAGTTATTAGCCCAGTTATAGCTCATTTACAGATAACAATGGGGGAGTGGTTGCTTCCTACAAGAGCACAAAATGTGTGCATTTCGAGACATCTTTGAAAAAGCAAGTCAGGTAAAGAGATTTTATTTATGTCTTAAAGGAACAGTGTTGTATTTTCAGTTGTCTTGAAGAAGCTAAGTAGACAATAGGCAGAGGGTAGCATAATTTCTGGAATAATGGTATGGGAATAATAATGAATGTTATATTGTAAAGTGGTTTCTTCCATCAAACAACACAACATTCTCAGTCACCGTGTCTGAAGGACAAGTGGATAAACAGGTTCATGTCAAGCCCTGCATGTATTTTTCAATAGTCTCATGGAATGTTGGCCTATATTGACCACCACACATTGGCTGCTACTGTATGCTGAATGATATTTCCATGTTAAAATGTTATGGGATGCATTTTTCTCCATTGTGTTTAATGGTAGGCCACTCTAGTAGGCCTACATTATGATCAAATAGCCACAGTAGTCTACTTGGCCACTGTTAAATCTGTAACTTAAAGCGGGTACAGTCTCAGTGTTCACAGTAAACGAGCAGCAGAAGTTTAACAGAATTTTCACAGTGTTCACAATGTTTCACAAAGTTTGCACTAAGCAGACCTTAAATTTGCTCAAGATAAAAAATGTTTGAGGGAACCATTTTTACATGTTTGTGCTGCTTATAATGTGGATCAGATTCTCAGTCTAGATTAGTAGAGGTAATACTAGTGTGCTTGTGGGCCTTTGCCTCTGTTGGTGGCTCCAGATAATAGTATGGACAGCCAGAGAAGGAGGGAGAGAAAAAACTGGGGAGACTGAGAGGAGAGAGAGGAAGGGGGCCTGAATTAGGTTTAGTCAAACAGGAAGTACCTCTAAGGTATGCATGATCAGGGACTTCACCATAATAGTGTGACACTATAGTGTTCTATAGTCCTGCAAGCCACCAGTAATGGACATCCCCACAGAGATAGGCTCCTAGAAACAGGACAGACTATTCCTGCATGATGTCAGGGAGCGCCCCTAACACACAAATCTATCAGGGAGGAGGATTCACTACCAAACACCTAGCTGGGTCTTCCTGATGGAAGTTGTTCCTTTGTCTGAGAATGACCATAATACCACTGTGACAGATGTTTTTATTTGTATTTTTAAGAATACTCTTAGGGTTTTTGTTGAGACATCTAATCCCTATTTATGAAATATGGTGAATTAGTTTTTTTGTTGGTGCTTTCTTTCTCTAACAAATGAATACTGGTGCTCAGTATAAGGGAGAATGGTTTATAAGATAGGGTGCTGCTTCAAGGAAATCAGCTCAGCCTATAGTTGCCAAATGTAAGTCTTGACAATGCTATATTATGTAACAAAGAAATGTCTCGTTTTGGCTATATGCTCTAGCAGATCTTCTTTTCACATCTCCGTGGCTGTATCTAGTTTGTCATTCTCAAGGGCAAGGCAGCTCGAGCGTAATTGAGTCGCGGTTTGCAAAAGAGGATAATAAACGTGTCAGCCAAAGCGCGCCCACGCTCAGCCGAACGACAGGTATTGGGTGCTCGAGGCGTGGCAGTATGCTTTACCTGTCCCTTCCAACAAAATAGGCCTAAGCAAATTATTCCTCTGGGGCTAGGCCCTACATTTCTCAGACCTGGGACACTGGCAAAGTTGTGTCACTGGGACACTGGGAACGTTGTGTCTTCACAGCTTACAATAAGCAAGGTTTCTTATCATTATTAGACAGAGACTATCATTATAATTGTATTACATCTGTTGATATTACCGATTTGTATTATTAACAAAATATGCAGATTTGATATGATCATTTGGCCTAATAAAGAGGAAACGGTAGACCTATAGGGAGTAGGCCTACTGTTTAAAAACGTGGCTGCATAAATAAAGCCAGACAAAATCGACGAAGAAGACACTGTATATCATCACCTCACACCACCTCTTATTGTTGTATCTGTCCCCCCCATAACAAATAAACAGTTATGAATGGCCTTTTTATATGTAATTAGTCTATTTCTTATAGTTAACCATAATATCTGCTTTTGTCCTCATGGGGATGAAAAGATTGAGATATCCTTCTTCATCAATAGGCTATGCAAAGCAATTCACATACAGGATTACTATTATGTGGATATGTGACACTGCTTTATGTGTATGTGTGTAGAGGCCTGCAGCTTCCTACTGGTTCTTTGAAGCGGATTGTGTTTACTTTTGGCGACGAAAGAAACCGGTGTGTTTGAAAATAGCTATGAAAGGAGTTGCTAACAACATGCACCCAGATAAGATGTAACCTCATCCCAATTATCTTCTGCAAACCACACGTCGAGGCTTATTGCAATGATATTGTCACCCTTTTCTAAGGACGTCAATGGAAAGTTGGCTAACTGAGTAAATCAAATTGCATTAAACTGGAGGTTTTGAAAATGCCAAAGACGTTTTATTCAGGATATTTGTCACAAAGGACCAGTCTTATAGAGCAGTAGTATATTAGGGGAAATGTTCTCATGCATGTAAAATAAACATAGGCGTCAATATATCGAGTATTATATAAAATAATATATTAATTCTAGGCTAACTATTATATATATATTTTTATAGGCTATATATATTTATACCTACATAAGTAGCTTTGGTCTAAAATGTGCCTTAGTTTCTGTTTTTAGTTTAAACGGTGTTCCATAATATTTCATATTATTCTTGTTTTAAAATATGCTATTTGTTTTTAACTCAATAATGGGTTTAGATACAACAAACCTGTGATAATGCTAAAACAGCCTAAATATACCTAGCGTATAAGACTAGTCCAATAAAGTAATTTCGGTGTGTTCTGTCAAAATAATAATTATATTCATAATGATGATGATAAAAATAATAATACATAAAGTATTGCCATCATCATTAGGCTATGTCATCATCATTTTATTCTGTAGTACAAACATTTGAAATGCCACATTTTCGAGATGAGAGGAGACTCACCTGAGCACGACCGAGTTTTGCTTTTACATTTCGGGGTGAAGCTGGAGGACGATCCTCCGAGTAGGCTGCCAGGGTGGAACAGACTGCCCCCGTAGTCATGCGCTGCCGGGAGAGAGTACGTGGGGTAGGTCGGTATGGGGTGGTGCGTGGAGGGGGTCTGGGCGCTTATTGATGCCAGGCTGCTTCGGAGAGGACTGGAACCCTCCATCTTCATGCCGTCAGAAAGGGACATTTGGTACTTTATAGACTCCTTCTCGTCCATTCTCGGGGTAGAGGACAAGGGAGAGGCGGCCCCGGGGTCTGGGGAGACGTCTTTCGGCGGGGTAGGGGGGAAACTGTAGAGATGTGGACTCGAATGGGATGCGGGCGTTAACGAGGAGGCGGAGGCCGTGCTGGCGTTGCTGCCGCAGGGATATAGGCCGCCTGAAGCCCCGGAGCCTGAGGAATGCAGCCCGGTCTTGCTGAAGTGACTGACCGCCCATGCGTTGTGATGGTGGGCCGCTGAGAGGGCTGCTTTGCCCGGCTCTAGCCATGAAATTCCCGGGCTATGGATGAGATGTGGCCGGCAGACCTGACCCCCAGCTAGGCGAGCTGTAAGAAGAGAAGAACAATCTGTTTTTTAGATCGAATACATAGGCCTACACAAACATACTAATTATATGGCCATTACAACTCTCATTGCCCTCTTGATGATGTGATGTCATAGGATTAGAGAAAGTTGGTACACCAGTCCTACACCTGTTGATGCAGGGTGACAATAATCCGACAATAATCCATCATTGTGCAAGGTATTATTCGATTCGTGAAGGGCACAAAATACACAGTTCGCAGGTATTCAGACAAAAACAGTGAAATGATAACCCCAGAAATGTTTGTTCTGGTGTTGGGTCATCGTTTTTTATTTTGTTTTTATAGTCAATGACAAATAAAGATATCTGGTCTAGTAAATGCATTGGAACATGCAGGACCTATTTTGCAGAAGAAGCCTTTAAGATTGTTTTATTGATTTTAGAAAAATAGGCTCCAATCCGCTCTGACAATTTTGAAGAAAATATTCAATGAATATAGGCCCACAATAATTCCCGCTTTATCCTGAAATGTAAGTCACTTAGCAAAGTGAATTTTAGGTCTTACCGTGAGCTTGGCTGTAGGACACTCTGGCCCGCGCATGAGCGGAGTTGTGGTAGTACGGGTTTCCCTGCGAGTCAAGATGGTTAAAGAAAACATCCACCTCGTCCGGAGGCAGAAGTTGTGCGGTGGGCTCCATGTAGTTGTGCGAAAGGCCGGGGTGGTGCGAGTCCGGGTGTTGGCCGTTTAGTACGGCATGGTGGTGCATCCACCGAGACGGATCAGCCCCTACATCCATGTCTGCGTGAGTCTTTCCGTGTGGGGCAAACAGGTTGAAAAGAGAAGAGGAGCCTCTCAAGGGAGAGGACAGTGTGTTCCTGAACCGTCCTCTCTTCGCTTTATCTTTCAGAAAAAAACGCGTCTCCCTCTCCTGATAAAAATGTCCTATTGTGGAAAACAAAACATAAATGTGTTAAGAAGTTGCGCTAGTCAATCTCCAATACATCGGTCCTCACTCGTAGTCCGATGAGTTCCTCTTGTCACTCTCCTTCTTCAACAGGCATCGAGTCGTGTTTAAAACTGGACTTATAACTGTAATACGACCAACAATAGGATGTTAATATTTCAGAGGCATTTACAAGGTGTTGCGTGGTTATCTCTGTGTGGTCGTCTAGTCCTAAGAGAAGAACTCGGGAAGGCTGCTCCTTTTTAGGTGCGTTTTGTAAGTGATGCATGTGAATATGCAACATAAGACATAAAGACATCGAGTCACTCGTCCCCAACCACTCCCATTCCGAGGAACCTGAAATCACCGACCCATCCTCACCGTTACGCGCGCAGATAAGTAGGCTATAGTTTTGAACCCATGCCTACACGTCATAGGCTAGCTAGTAAACTAATAATCGTCAGTAGCCAACTCAGAACAAACAGTTAACATTCTTACATAGTAAGTAGTCATATATTTTCATACACAATTTGGAAAATAAATAATACGGATTTCATGTAAATACCTTGACTTTCTCAGGTTTGGTTATTCCGTTTTCAAGCACCTTTGAGATAATTTTCCTTCAGTTAGCAAATGTATTTTCCTTTCCTGTATTGACTCAATTTATGCGGAATATCTTTGGCAAAATATCTTTGGTCTGTTTTCCTTGGTTTTGGTTTAGGGTTATCGTCTGGGTAAACTCCGTTGGAGACGGATAGAGCTTTAGCAACATACAGCTGAACTAACTGTCAGCACTGGTGGCAGTGAATTCAATATCATATGTGCAAGGGCAGGGTCTTAGATTTAGCGTTGACACCGCGACATCCAATTGGATTTTGCCTTCCCTGATTCTGGCAACTCCTTCCGCCGAATCTCCATGCCATTCACCTTCTCCAGCCCAAGCACCAGCGAGAAAACAGCCATGGTCCCTGAGTGTAGGCCTTACTGGTCTCATCCCACTGATCCCAGGGCGTATTAATCACCTTATTAAAGATGCAGCCTCGGGCTACCGCCCACACATCAATGCTTTCTCAACCAAGGGAGACATTTATTTGTTGATGCCAAGTGTAATGATCACTATATATTTTAATAAAAAACGTTTTTTTCCATAAATAGGCTACTCATGAGTATTTCTATTTTGTATTTAGGCTACATTAAACTATGTGCCAGATTTTTAATCACATGCGTAAAAGTGCGTAATAATGCAAATAGTATGGGCTACTCCAATGTACATTTTATTAATGTTGTTCAGTCTATGAATTACGCAAATTAGATAGCTTTTCGGACAGTGACGCTGTGGTGTAGGCCAGTGTGACGTCTGTGGATGTCTGTCTGTCTTAAGTCTTTGCCTAATTGTGTTTAATTTCCAGTAATGTCATAAACGTGTTTTTTGTTTGTGAATCAGGGGCGATCACACGCTGCTTTACATCTTAATGCTTCCTTTGACTGGCGGGTCAGCAGAGCACAGGGGGTAAGTACCAGCCATAGAGGTCCACAGCCATAGAGAGCCACTAAATGGGGTTTGTTTAGTAGGCTGTGGTCACAATAAAAACTACCCCAAAGAACCCAGCAGCCCAGCCACGGGCGCAAAGACACAGTGTCGCCACCGGTCTGTGATGGCTGTGAGAGAGGAGTATCCTGCGGGTAAAGCTTTACAAAAATGTTGTCGCACCTATTTAACCTGAGTACTCACATGAGAGAATGATGCGTGTTTGTTGAGAAACTGTTTGATTTTGGAGTCGGGGTAGCACATTGCAGCTGGTATGTAATATGTGTCATAGCTCCTCCAAATAGATTTGTAATAGGCTCTTCGCCACTTCCTGGTCGCTTTGCGTCCTGCAGAAACACTTGATAACAGTGGAACATTCAGTGACTAACCCTGCTTGTCCGGACTACAATCCAGCGGTGTGTGCAGTCTATAGCAGAGCAAGGCGGGAGAGTGAATATGAATGACAGGGAACTTTGTGACGAGGGAGCTCGACTAGCCGCCTATCTGACGCCACTCACCACAATTTAGAGGAGGAAAAAATAATCATCAGGAAATTAACTTTTAATAATAGTTAAAGTAGGGAGATGGGGGAGCACGAGATCTGCTTACGTCCCAAAGGATGAACTCGAGGAACACATTCAAAGACACTCTCTATTGGGAGGACTGCAATAGATATTCACTATAGTGGCATTAATAATGAATAAAGTACAGTCTTTTGACCTTTGATGTGGTTTAGAAATGTGTCTACATAGATCCAGTGGCGACAGAAGACAGCGAAACCGAGATTTGGTCACATTAGCCCGACTAGGGATTTGATTTGACCCCAGAGAACACTTTGGGTCTAATTTGAAACGCAATCAATAAAGCGCAAAACTGCAGTCTGATGGACTAAGGAGTGGACACAGCCTGGGGGAGCACCACGTAGCTGAACAATATCTGTTTAATGCACTCTTGCTGTGAACATCATTCTTGATTGGATGGAGGGCAAAGTGCTATCATCAGTTCCCTCTCTACCAGTTATTACAATGTTATAAGTAGTGTGTGTGATTAGCCTATAGCCAGAGTATGTGTGTATGTTCTGAGACATAAGCCTTACTATTTTGATGACATTGTCACTAGGCTACTAGACAATAGTTATTTTCCCGCTGTGCTCTGTGCTATATATAGCAAAGGGTCTTCGTAAAGATGGGATAGGTACCTTTGGGAAACAAAAAAAGGCATTCAGAGCAGGAGTAATCACACTGATAATTAGCAAATGTCGCGACATGGATTTGCGCTGCTAACCTGTTTGTTCCCACCGCGCTTCATCGCTCTCCGATTGTCCATGTGGGGCGCGCGGCAGATAGAGCGCCACGGTGTGAGTTCGCTCAGCAGAGAGATGGTCCCTGGTCATTGGTAATTTGCCCGGATTGAAGAGGCGAGAGAGGCAGCAGGTCCTGCACAACAGGGCCCAGACAGTTTCTAGCCCAGCCACGGGAATGTGGCACCGTTTCAGAGCACTTGTGGGATGCTTGTGGAATCAAATTATTTTGAATTAGGTTAAACAAATGAAACTTTTCAAAGTCAAAGTAAATTATATTTTAATTTCATATTTTACACGCACGAGACATTCAAGAGCCTGAACGCAAGGACAACAGCAGAGAAACCACTGGTATTCTGGATAGTTAAACTCTGCACAAACTCAAGACAGACCGTTGGAAAGGATATGAGGGCAATTTTGATATTATTTTGGGAGAAAAAAAATTCTAACATAACATAGTTTGCCAAGCTGCATTTATCGACAATTTTGACAGATCTCTAAAACGGTGGTGTCAGGTGAGCAGGTGCAAGTTTGAGAGACCATTAGCTATAGGCCTATCTCTTGGCTATCATAACCATAAACCTGACTGACCAAGGCTGACCTGACGGTATTTAGATTCATGTATCTTCTCATTTTACTGTAGCCTATGGATGGATGAGACAGGACTTTGACTTAACAAATTCTGCCCAATCAGGTGATGCAAGTGACCTTGCTTAATTTTGGGATCAGGCCTTCTTTGAAGTTACTTCCCCTCCTTGGTTATTGTGATGATAAAATTACCATTTACTCCTCCATTCATCTCCTTCACACATAACCTACACGTCACATAGGCCTATGGCAAATGGCCTACTACACACTAAGCCCTTGCAAAGCTGCCTCAGGAGACCATGTGCTCTTGGCGCCGGGAAGATGCTTGAGTGCACTGTTACAGTGTCTAATGCCCACGTCCCCCGGGTTCAAAGGGTAACAGACACAAAAACAAAAGTATCCAAGAAACAAAAACGTTTACTGAATTAAATGCACCCATTTCAGAATAAGACAATACAAATATACTGGAAGCAAAGGTGACTGCTCTCAATTGCCTAAAGGGCCCCTCATTTACCTTTGTCTTGTGGTTGGATGGATTTGGAGTTGGATGTGAGCTGCATGATCATTGCAAAGAAGAATTATATACAGAATCATTTAGAATGTTGAGATTTTGTTAATGATCATAGGGTTATAGCCTAGCCTAATAACCATTTTAATTGATCTTACTCGTGCTCCTCATCAGAATTGAGCTTCTTCTCACCATTACCGCTTAAAATGGTCTTGCCGGTGTGTGTGTGTTATCCCTGTACAATAAAAACGATTGTTTAGAAGCGTGCCTACTCCGTCATTCTGACCCGCCTTCTTGAGAGAAAGCAAGAGAGAGAGAGAGAGAGAGAGAGAGAACGTTGCCACGGTTCTCTGTTGCTATGTGGCAGCTATCTCTCGCAAGCTGGGTGCATTGTGCCAGTTGTGTATTTATGAGAATAATGACACCGCTCGTCCTTTCGTCTTCATGTGCATCATTACAATATCTGTACAAGCGTGTGGCATTGTGCTTCTTCTTTTGTGCACTGGCCAAGTGAGCGGTCCGTGTGTCTCGACTTTCATTTTAAACGAAAGGGAGCCCATTTCAGCCGTTTGTCTTTCAAAGAGGCTCATATCCGCTATAGCACGACAGAGCTTTAGCCTACTTGTTCGCATGATTATCTAAACAATTGGTTAATAATAACGATTATTATTATTACTGTTATGAGGAGGGAGTATAGTCTTGAATATTCTAATGATAAGGGTAAAAATCACAATTTACATTGATAATAATGAAGGCCTACATATTTTTTTTCAAGGAAAAATATTATTAGGCTATGTTTTGGAGCATTATTCTCAATAATCAAAATAAATGTAACAATGATTCAAAGCTAACGTTGTTCCTTCTCTGGTGTGTTTTTGTATCAGGTTAGGTTAGTCTGACTCAATTTACAAATGTCAGACATTGGTTAGGTTAGGTTGTCAATGTGGAGTCTGGAAGCCTGAGGTCCATGTCACTTGGTCGACTTAATCACAATAGGACTGAACGCAGGTAATCTTGTTAGGACGGATGACGGTGAAATATTTCGGTTGGGCCTTATCAGGTACTGCCACCACAGCTCTCAAAATAATCCTGTTTAAAAGACAGGAAAGAAGAGAACCTCAATGTCACAAATGAAATCGTGCATGAACAAGTGACAGCATTGTGCGCAGTGAATTCTTGGATACAATACCCAGCCAACATATTTAAGTGTGCCAAATATTAAACTAATCAGCATGATAATGTGGAGCTATCAATGTTGGCTGCGATGGGCGTTTAGCGCGAGCCCTTTTGATCTGGTGTGGTGGGCAGAACCGGAGCGCTCTTGATGCGCACGCGATAAAACCTTATCAGTGGCGAACATCCATTTCCATCTCACTTTTTTAATTAATCCCTCCACACTCACCCCTTTCTCTTTCTCCTTCTCCACACTCGTCTCTCTCTCTCTCTCTCTCTCTCTCTCTCTCTCTCTCTCTCTCTCTCTCTCTCTCTCTCTCTCTCTCTCTCCTAAACACACACAGGCGCACACACAAACACTGCCTTTTGCCACAGTGACATGAGTAATTCCATTCAAACTAACAACAAAAGGAGAAGAAAGAGGGAGAGGTAATAATCTATGCAGTAAATTACAACACTAATAATGTTATTTAAAGGTTGGTGCAATTATATTATTATTATTATTATGCCTGGTCATAATCCAATTCAAATAAATTCAAGATATCTGTTTTGCTCCCATTAGTTTGTCCCATGCAGCGGATAGGAGACACCCCTTATGCAATATATTGTGAGCGACAGGCAATGTTTGATTAATAGGAAGAAGAAACGGAGATTTCAAGGCTGGTGGTTGTGTGTGTGTGTGTGTGTGTGTGTGTGTGTGTGTGTGTGTGTGTGTGTGTGTGTGTGTGTGTGTGTGTGTGTGTGTGTGTGTGTGTGTGTGTGTGTGTGTGTGTGTGCGTGTGTGTGTGTGTGCATGTGTGTGTGTGTAAATATGCTCATTGGGTTCTCCTTCTTTTGATTATAACCAATCCCGGGGTAATTTTTCATCGGTGCTAGCTAATCTTTGTTCCTTGTGAAGATAATAAATAGCCTAATCGTTATCAGCAAGCTGCTGGAGGTGTCAGGAGAAAGGGACTGATCGGCCCGGGAAATAGGCTCCAAAGTATCGCGGAATAAATGGCATTTCTTATCTCCCTCTCCCAGATTATCACCGCCTTTTCAAACTCGCACGACAAATACATCCAATGCATCGAATGCATCATTTACCCGAGGAGATTTCTGCGAATGATAGACATAGCGGGGTGGGGTGGGGTGTGTGAGGGGGGGGGGGGGATTTACAAGTTTAACAAACCGCGTGTGCAAAGGCTTATAGGGCCTATATTTATATTGTTTTCAGTGTATTTGGACAGCCTATATATTTCAATTACTTACAATCATATTCTATTCAATTTGAAATAGGTCTACAGATTGTATCTTAAGAATTCTGAGCACCATGGTCTTCGTTGTGGTATCGCACACAAAAATAATCACATTCGGGTTTTTTTCTGCAATATAATTGTTGACTTTTCAGTTTCCTATGCTAACATGCTAAAACATGTTACAAAATCAACTTAAATAAAAAAAATTAAACTTTTCGATTAGAATTAGCATTGTTTTAAATGTAATTTCGTTAATAATTCATTTCGTTAATAAAATAAGATCCCACTGGGCACAAAGGCCTATGTCAGTTCAACGTCTAGTTATGGTTGAGTTGTCAACTAATGTGAATTCAACGTGAAATCAACAAAAAATGTCATCATATCATCGGATTTAGGATAAAAGTTAGGTAAAATTCCCTTATTTTTCGGACTTTTTTCAAATCCAACCATTTTCTCATGTTGATTCAACGTCATCACATTTAATTTTTTGGTTGAAATTAAGTGGAAACAATGTTGATTCAACCAGGTTTTTTTTTGCCCAGTGGGATGCATATTTAGGGGCCAATAGGGTGTTCTGTTATAATGTCATGTAGCCCACTGTTTACTTCTTATTATTGACTTTTAAGTTCTTGTTAAGCAAGGGATAATCAATGAGGGGCGTTCTATGGAAAATAATGAACGACGTTGAAGGTGTGTTCCACAAGTTGAACTGAGAGTTGCATTATTTTACAGAGGACGCATAGAGCACCTACGTAGTTGATGATCCCTTTTATACCATGGCTATAATTTAACATTTGCCGCTAGAAATGTGTTCATTTATAGGAACGTGTTCAACATCCACTGAAGTAGCTAGCAAGTTTACTAGTAGCCTTTGTTGCCTTGGTAACCAAACAAACAGACTTGCTAGTTTAGTTAACCAAACCATCAGTCCTAGCTTGCTATTATGAAACTCGAATTCAACGATGCCAATAATATTTTCAATTCGATTATTGTTTCAAAAGGAGCTCAAACATAGCACATGTAAGAATGAACTATAGCCATTGAATTCGCATTGCTGATATACTGTGCGTTAGGGGGTGTGATATATGGACAATATACCATGACTAAAGGCTGTTCTCAAGCAGACTCAATGCGGAGTGCCTGGATACAGCCATTGATTTCCTCGAATCAAAGCCATGTGCTGTGATGTTCACATTTCAGGGTATGGAGGTGTGCCACCCACACCTGCTCTATGAACGCTCTGGTGTGGCCAGTCAACCTGGTCTCAGAGTTGTTCTGTAAGTAAAGCCGAGATACTTGTCTTATGGTATGTCTTAATTTGTGAATGTCTATCACTCATTTCGTATGATATGCTACATGACCAAACGTATGTGGACACCTGCTCATCAAACATCACATTCCAAAATCATGGACATTAATATGGAGTTGGTCCCCCCTTTGCTGCTATGACAGCACTCTTCTGGGAACTATTTCATTAGAAGAGGAACATTGCTGCGGGGACTTGCTTCCATTCAACCTCAAGAGCATTACTCAGGTCGGGCACTGGACGTTGGTCAGTTAGGCCTGATTCGCAGTCTGTGTTCCAATTAATTCCAAAGATGTTCGATGGGGTTGAGGTCAGGGCTCTGTGCAGGACAGTCAAATTCTTCCACACTGATCTCTACAAACCATTTCTGTATGGATGGTGAAGCGTGATTCACCACTCCAGCTGACGCTTGGCATTGCGCATGGTGATCTTAGGCTTGTGTGCGGCTGCTCTGCCATGGAAACCCATTTCATGAAGCTCCCGACGAACAGTTCTTGTGCTGTCGTTGCTTCCAGAGGCAGTTTGGAACTAGGTAGTGAGTGTTGCAACCGAGGACAGACAACTTTTATGCGTTTCCCATTCCAGCACTCGGTGGTCCAGTTCTGTAAGCTTGTGTGGCCTACCACTACGCGGCTGAGCAGTTGTTGCTCTTAGCCATTTCCTCATCACAATAACAGCACTTACAGTTGACTGTGGCAGATCTATCAGGGTAGAAATATGACTAACTGACTTGTTGGAATGGTGGCATCCTATGACAGTGCCATGATTAAAGTCACTGAGAGATTGCAAGTCTGTGTGCTCAATTTTATACACCTGTCAGTAACAGGTGTGGCTGAAATAGCCAAATTCACTACTTTTAAGGGGTGTCCACATACTTCTGGCCATGCAGTGTATGTTAGGAATTATAATTTGCATTATTTGTTATGAATTTGCAAAACATATGATATGTTACGAATTCTAGCTAGGTGCATAACGTTAGATAGGCTAGGGGTAAAGGGTTAGGGTTAAGTTTAGGAGTTAGGTTAAAGGGTTAAGATTAGGGTTAGGGAACAGCTAGCTAGAAGGGTTAGGGTTAGGGTAAGGGTTAGCTAACATGATAATTAGTTGCAAAGTAGCTAAAAATTAGTAAATAGATGAAATGTTGCTAATTAGCTAAAATGCTAAAGTTGTCCGTGATGAGATTCAAACTCACAACCTTCGGGTTGCAAGACATTCGCATTATACACCCACCTAACCACCATACTTTAGTTTTTTCCTTAAGCAACACTCTTTCTTATGTAACCATACCAAATGTAACATATCATATTAATTGGAGTGTCTCAAATTTACGTACAGAATAAAACTAAATGCTCTGAGACCAGGTTGGGCCAGTGATCGCCTTTCCATTAATTAAGTAATTTGCTTTCTGCAGTAATGAGCTGGCCAAGATGATACAGTTGAAGTCGGATGATTACATACACTTTAGCCAAATATATTTAAACTCTGTTTTTCACAATTCCTGACATTTAATCCTAGTAAAAATTCCATGTCTTAGGTCAGTTAGGATCACCACTTTATTTTAAGAATGTGAAATGTCAGAATAATAGTAGAGAGAATGATTTATTTCAGCATTTATTTCTTTCATCACATTCCCAGTGGGTCAGAAGTTTACTTACACTCAATTAGTATTTGGTAGCATTGTCTTTTAATTGTTTAACTTGGGTCAAACATTTCAGCTAGCGTTCCACAAGCTTCCTATAATAAGTTGGATAAATTTTGGCCCATTCCTCCTGACAGAGCTGGTGTAACTGAGTCAGGTTTGCAGGCCTCCTTGCTCGCACACGCTTTTATGCCCACAAATGTTCTTTAGGATTGAGGTCAGGGCTTTGTGATGGCCACTCCAATACCTTGACTTTGTTGTCCTTAAGCCATTTTGCCACAACTTTGGAAGTATGCTTGGGGTCTATGTCCATTTGGAAGACCCATTTGCCACCAAGCTTTAACTTCCTGACTGATGTCTTGAGATTTGCACTTTTCGCACCAAAGTATGTTCATCTCTAGGAGACAAAATGCGTCTCCTTCCTGAGCAGTATGATGGCTACATGGTCCCATGGTGTTTATACTTGCGTACTATTGTTTGTACAGATGAACGTGGCACCTTCAGATGTTTGGATATTGTTCCCAAGGATGAACCAGACTTGTGGAGGTCTACAATTTGTTTTCCTGAGGTCTTGGCTGATTTATTTTGATTTTGCCATGATGTCAAGTAAAGTGGCACTGAGTTTGAAGGTTGGCCTTGAAATACATCCAGAGGTACACCTCCAACTGACTTCTAAAGCCATGACATCATTTTCAGGAATTTTCCAAGCTGTTTAAAGGCACAGTCAACTTAGTGTATGTAAACTTCTGACCCACTGGAATTGTGATACAGTGAATTATAAGTGAAATAATCTGTCTGTAAACAATTGTTGGAAAAATGACTTGTGTCATGCACAAAGTAGATGTCCTAACCGACTTGCCGAAACTATAGTTTTTTTACAAGAAATTTGTGGAGTGGTTGAAAAACTAGTTTTAATGACTCCAACCGAAGTGTATGTAAACTTCCAACTTCAACCGTATGTCCTGCGAAGCCCACCCCATGCCCAGTGGTGTAAAGAACTTAAGCAAAAATACTTTAAAGTACTACTTTAGTCGTTTTGGGGGGTATCTGTACTTTACTTTACTATTTACATTTTTGACAAATTTTACTTTTACTCCTCTACAGTCCTACATTTTTTATTTTATTGTATTACTTTTTACTCCTTATAATTTCCCTGACACCCAAAAGTACTCATTACATTTTGAATGCTTAGCAGGACGTGAAAATGGTCCAATTCACACACTTATCAAGAGAACATCCCTGATCATCCCTACTGCCTCTGATCTGGCGGACTCACTAAACACAAATGCTTAGTTATTTATTATTATATTTGAACCTTTATTTAGTTCTTTCTAAACACAAATGCTTAGCCCCTGGCTACCATTAAAAAAAACAAGAAAATGTTGCCGTCTGGTTTGCTTAATGTAAGGAATTTGAAATTATTTATACTTTCACTTTTGATATTTAAGTATATTTTAGTAATTCCATTTACTTTTTATACTTAAGTATATTTATAGTATTTTACTGCGTGACTTTCAATTTTACTTGAGTCATTTTCTTTTAAGGTATCTTTGATTTTACCTAAGTTCGACAATTGGGTACTTCTCCAACCACTGTCCATGCCCAATGATCACGAATGGATCTAACCATCCCACCGGTTCAATCAACATAGTTTCCACGTCAGTTGAATGAAAATACTTTGAGCCAACGTAGAATAGACTTTGAATTGACGTTTGTGCCAAGTGGGAATAGTATTTCCTGTGAAAATCTTTCATCTACGAAAAGTAGCTTAAGTAATGAAAAAGGAGTCCTCCACATTTCCGCTCTAGAAATGTAGGCCTACATTCTTCAGGCACTCTGGAAATACGAAACGCGTGCATGTCACGATGACTTATGTGAGAGCATGAAAAAGAGGCATCCACTTATTATCGCTCTTGCAACATTATGTATGAGTGTCTGTGAATGATACCCTATGAGAAAAGTGGCATTTTTCAATATAAACATAGTCGGTGCCTTATAACCAGGCATCTGCGCGCTGATGGTCTCCCGGGTAACACTGATAACGTTCCAGACATTTTCCATATCGTAGCCAGAATCTATTATATTCCGGGGTTGGCTCTCCTTCCGGGAAAGGTCAAACAAAGTCATGAAACCTCAAGTATTATTCCATCCCTACACTTGATGGTGCAAATTATTTTCTTCATCCTCTCATCATTCTGTTTTAATATAATTTAAAGACCCTTGTTAAGTTCCTTTGAGAGAATCACTGTGACCCGAAACAGCTCTTCTCACGGCTTCAGCGCATGTAATAAAGATTTAACAAATAAAATCACGCGCCAAGGTGTGTGTCATTATCCCAATGGCGGCATTGAGATATGCATTATTCCCGTTTATATGATTATGGTTTGAAAGTGTGTGCGCGCCAGGCAGTGCTTGAGGAGATATGGTTATAAACTGACGGACAGTGACACCCAGTGGAGAGGATGTGGCCAACACAACATTTTGCGTACTGTTTAACTCACTATTTCAAATGAAGCATGTTGTTTTGTCCGTTGATGGGGCGATGTTATGTAACTCAACAGGGTTATGGTGAAAACCCCTCTGTCTAAAGATCTAAAGAGTATTTCCTAGCCGAGCAGAAGAAGGTTTAGGCTCGATGTGATATATATATATATATATATATAAAACAGTCATCCAGTGATCTTGCTGGTGTCAGAAAGAGGATACTGGAGGATTGTAGTCCATAGCCCTTGGGGACACGGGTTATAGACCTCATGTTTGTTATTGTAGAAAGTTAGAGAGGTCATAACAGGGGGAATTCTCCCTCCTCCATTTCTCTTTACTCTCACTCCCCCTCTTTTTCTCTTGTCTCACTCTCTTCGGCCACCCTTTCCAGCTTCCTTCTCTCTCATATCGAAATCACAGGAAAGCTATTTGAATGATTCAATTGTATATATTTTTTTATATCTATATACAAGACAGACAGTCCTACAACCAGCGGTTCAGGGATAATTAGTAGAGGTTAAGCCTCATGCACTCCATACAGCCTGTCTTTTCACTGAAAGGTCCAATGCAGCCCTTTTTATCTCAATATCAAATATTCTGGATAACAATTAAGTACCCTAAGGTTATGGTTTTCCATTAAACTGGCAAAAAATAAGAAACAAATGCTTCTTAGCAAACAACAAGTTCTCAATCATGAGAGGTTTGGAACTCTCTTATTGGTCTATTAACAAATTTAGGGCATGTTGGCCCTCTGACAGTTCTGGCAAAGGCCAGAATGGCCAGACCATCTTTTATTGGTGTGGGGTGGTCAAACTTGACAAACATAAAATAATATATTTATAAAAGTAAATAAATAATGGACACGGCCGATGGCCCATGAGCCTGTTTTTTTAATGACTTTTGCACGATTTCTCTGTTGTCATAATCATCTATATTGAGCATTTGGCTGACGTGGGCAGCGGCCTGTCCCACTACCAAGACGGGCCGGCTCGGTTTTCTGATTGGCTGAGCTGAGGTGGCGCAAATTCACATTCAAAATCAAACACACATCATCAGAGCGAGCAAGACCCACTCTGACTCTATCAGTCACTCAGCATAAAAAAAGGAAGTGGTGCTGAAAAAGTCAGAGACCAAAAAAGGGGTCTTTAGGCCGGTAATGCTAAATGTGTGAAATTAACAGATTGATTTGCTAAAGGTTCTGGTTCTGCTGGTTCCGAGTGCTGTGTCTATGGAGGACCAAACCTGCCATAATTAGAAATAAAATATAAAATAAATAAATATACACATAAATAGATAAATGCATAAATGGATGCATGAATGCACACATAAATAGATACATATTTAAATAATTAATCTCACTTTCTTTCACTTTATTCATTTATATTATTTCTCAATTTATTTTATTTGTGTATTTCTTCCTCCAACATGATAATGAGGGGTTGACAAGCAAACATATGTGGTTGGTATTTAACACACAATTGGTTCATCCATTCCACTGCCCATTGCTCATTTGTATTTGCCTGGGTTGCTTTTAGTATGACAGAAAAGTGTTCAAACTTTAAAGGCCATGTTTCACATTAGCAACCCCCAAACCATAATGTGTAGCGCACAGTGGCAATCTGTCATTTAGGTAAGGTGGGGCAGAGCCCAGCCTGTTTTGAGCCCCACCTTCTAAGCATTTTTGTGGTTGAAATAATAATAATAATGTTTATTTATTTATGCCTGTTTTGCATGTTATTTTGGCATTAATATGTATCACGTATCATTTTGCTTTCTTGAGTAATGCAGCTCCAAAATACAGGTGTTTCAGCCTAGCTCAGTTATTTCTATGGTGGTGGGGCAGCCAGCGGAAAATACGAAGCGAAGGGGTTGGTAATGTTCTCTAGTTGCGCCGTGATCGGCTCAGCATTCTGTCACTCATGGGGTCACTACCTCAGTGCAAAATCCACTGGGCTGCCATTGAGTTACATTAGAGGTGTCCATCCAAGAAGGGCCACAGTCATTGGCCACAGATAAAATAATTTCAAATCACCACGTTATATCTACTGTAGCTTTGATTGGATTGATCATGTCAACATCATATTTTCAAAATCTTAGCTAGCAAGCTAGAGAAGCAGTCATCATCATGAAGCACTTTGACAATCTACTGGCAAATCTTTTCCCATCCTTTCCATACGAAGATAAATTATACATAAAACGTATCAGTGCTCATCAGCCAATGGACACAAACATTACACAACGAGTTGGAAACCGCAAATTCAACAATGAGTGGTTTGGAAGGAATCAGTGGCTAATTGCAAGCATTGCAACGCAATCACTAGCCTGCTATTCAGTGGAGTAGGTGTGTGGTCCAAGTCTGGGTTCATGGGTCTCTTTTTCAAGCATAAAAGGATAAACATTCACATGCCATAGGCCATAAAAGGTTGAATACATTGGCCATGCTGTCAATCCAGCATGACTTCTGTCGCGTTCAAAACAACTGGAAACTTGGAACTGGCAAATCTCAGACTTCAGTGAGTTCAAGACAACTGGGAACTCGGGGAAAAAACAAGCTCCAACTGGGAAAATTGAACGGTCATCCAACTTGGAATTCCAAGACCTCTTTCGGCCTCTTTCTAGAGCTCCAACCTGAAGATCACCGACGTCATGATTCAACCATGTGTTTTTCAGAGTTCCCAGTTCTCTTGATAGCACCATAAATCCAGAGAATGCCAGACTTTGACGACAACATTTTCCCACAAACGGACCAACAAGCACCACCTTCCTGTTCAAGTGAGCACAGCACAACAAGGTGGGTCCAAAAATGTATTGTATGCTGCTGCATAAATGATGTAATATGCCAGGGAGATATGTATACTGTAGCTAAGAAAGTAATACGAAGTGTATGTTGTGTAGTAAGTTGTTAGTAAGCCTGTGTACCTCACCCTAATAATTTGATCCCTTTCCCCCTCATAACTTAGCCTACTGTTCTGGTGGTGCACATGTAGCCTATAGCCTGTTTTTAATCAAATCAAATCAAATTATATTTGTCACATGCGCCGAATACAACAGGTGAAATGCTTACATACAAGCCCTTAACCAACAATGCAGTTTTAAGAGTTAAGAAAATATTGACTAAATAAACTAAAAGAAAAAAAAGCTAAAGGAAAAAGAAACACAATAAAGTAACAATAATGAGGCTGTATACAGGGGGTCAGTGTGCTGTGGTACAGGTTAGTTGAGGTATTTGTACATGTAGGTAGGGGTAAAGTGAATATACATAGGTAATACACAGTGAGTAGCAGCAGTGTAAAAACAAGGGGGGGCACTCTGTACTTGGTGCTCCGGTACAGCTTGCCGTGCGGTAGCAGAGAAAAGAGTCTATGACATGGGTGACTGGAGTCTTTGACAATTTTTGGGGCATTCCTCTGACACCGCCTAGTATATAGGTCCTGGATGGCAGGAAGCTTGGCCCCAGTGATGTACTGGGCTGCACGCACTATCCTCTGTAGTGCCTTATGGTCAGATGCCGAGCAGTTGCAATACCAGGCGGTGATGCAACCCGTCAGGATGCTCTCAATTGTGTAGCTGTATAACTTTTTGAGGATCTGGGAACCCATGCTAAATCTTTTCAGTCTCCTGAGGGGGAAAAGGTGTTGTCGTGCCCTCTTCACAACTTTCTGGGTGTGTTTGGACCATGATAGTTTGTTGGTGATGTGGACACCAAGGACCTTGAAGCGAATGACCTGCTCCA